>NC_040105.1:141349748-141542413 GCF_003369695.1 Bos indicus x Bos taurus | reverse complement strand
TGAGTATACTACCCAAAGCAATCTATAGATTCAATGCAATCCCTATCAAGCTACCAAACAGTATTTTTCACAGAACTAGAACAAATAATTTCACAATTTGTATGGAAATACAAAAAACCTGAATAGCCAATGCGATCTTGAGAAAGAAGAATGGAACTGGAGAATGAATCTACCTGACTTCAGGCTCTACTACAAAGCCACAGTTATCAAGACAGCATGGTGGTACTGGCACAAATACAGAAATATAGATCAATGGAACAAATAGAAAGCCCAGAGATAAATCCACACACCTATGGACACCTCATCTTTGACAAAGGAAGTAAGAATATACAATGGAGAAAAGACAATCTCTTTTAACCAGTGGTGCTGGGAAAACTGGTCAACCACGTGTAAAAGAATGAAACTAAAACACTGTCTAACACCATACACAAAAATAAAACTCAAATAAATTAAAGATCTAAATGTAAGACCAGAAACTACAAAACTCCTAGAGGAAAACATAGGCAAAACACTCTCTGACATAAGTCACAGCAGGATCCTCTATGACCCACCTCCTAGAGTAATGGAAATAAAAGCAAAAATAAAAAACAGGACCTAATTAAAATTAAAAGCTTTTGCACAACAAAGGAAAGTCTAAGCAAGGTGAAAAGACAGCCTTCAGAATGGGAGAAAATAGTAGCCAATGAAGCAATGGACAAAGAATTAATCTCAAAGATATACAAGCAACTCCTGCAGCTCAATTCCAGAAAAATAAACGACCCAATCAAAAAAATGGGCCAAAGAACTAAACAGACATTTCTCCAAAGAAGACATGCAGATGGCTAACAAACACATGAAAAGATGCTCAACATCACTCATTATCAGAGAAATGCAAATCAAAACCACAATGAGATACCATTTCATGCCAGTGAGAATGGCTGCTATCAAAAAGTCTTACAAGCAATAAATGCTGGAGAGGGTGTGGAGAAAAGGGAACCCTCTTACACTGCTGGTGGGAATGCAAACTAGTACAACCACTATGGAGAACAGTGTGGAGATTCCCTTAAAAAACTGGAAATAGAACTGCCTTATGATCCAGCAATCCCAGTGCTGGGCATACACACCAAGGAAACCAGAATTGAAAGAGACACTGTACCCCAACGTTCATCGCAGCACTGTTTATAATAGATAGGACATGGAAGCAACCTAGATGTTCATCAGCAGAAGAATGGATAAGAAAGCTGTGGTACATATACACAATGGAATATACTCAGCCATTAAAAGAGTACATTTGAATCAGTTCTAATGAGGTGGATGAAACTGGAGCCTATTATACAGAGTGAAGTAAGCCAGAAAAAAAAAAAAAAAACGCAAATACAGTATACTAACGCATATATATGGAATTTAGAAAGATGGTAAGATGACCCTATATGCAAGACAGCAAAAGAGACACAGATGTATAGAACAGTCCTTTTGGACTCTGGGAGAGGGTGAGGCTAGGATGATTTGGGAGAATGGCATTGAACATGTATATTATCATATGTGAAATGGATCGCCAGTCCAGGTTCCATGCATGAGACAAGGTGCTCAGGGCTGGTGCACTGGAATGACCCTGAGGGATGGGATAGGGAGGAAGGTGGGAGCAGGGTTCAGGATGGGGAACACAAGGACAGCCGTGGCAGATTCTTGTCTATGTATGGCAAAACCAATACAATATTGTAAAGCATTAGCCTCCAATTAAAATAAATAAATTATATTTAAACAGAGGCACATATGGGCCACACTCAGCATAAAGCTAGCAGCTGTCTAGTTTTCAACCCGGCAGCTATAACAGTCCTGCTAAACCTGGGAGTCAGATCATGTCTCTCACATTTTCAGAACTCTGCAATGGCTGCACTTTTAATTCAGGGTAAAAGCCTGTAAGTAAAAGGTCTGCAAGTCCCTTTAAAATCTGGCCCCCTTCTATTAATCTGGTCCCTTCCATTACTCTCCCTCTCATACACGCACTTAAGCCACATGGGCGCTACTTTGCTGCCACTCAAACTTCCATATCGGCCTCCATCAGGTCTCTTCACTTAGTGTTCTCTGTTGCACTGAGAGCTCCACACCCAGTGCAAGTTACGCTGAGGGTGGCTCATATGTGCCTTTTGGTTTACTTGTTTACACCACTTTATACAAACAGATGCATACAAACTGTTTATATAAAAAAAAAAGAGGGGGAGGGAAGCATAGTGTCACATACTACCTATATGGAAGGCAATATAATTTATGGTTAAGTGAATAAGACTTTAATTAGAGTCCGGCAGACCTAAGTGATCGAATAACTTAAAGAAACAAAAATGACCAATCTGATTTTTGAAAATCAGTATTCATCCCCTGCCCAGGGCCTCTGTTTTCTCATCTGCAAAGTGTGAAAATAACCATATCAACCACATTACTAAATCATATGATGCATGGCAAAGTGCTTGCTGCATAGCAAGCATTAGTAAATATCAGATATTATTATTATTAATCAATAAAATGTAAAAGAAGTTTAAGTACTGAGATTCCAAGAGTAATTATTTTGAGGTATAACCCAGAAGAAGGTAGCCTGGTATTTGACTGGACAAACTTTGCTTTAGTACAAATTTGGGCTTTAAAACTTCTTAACAAACTTCACATCAAACATTTCTACAGCCCTAGGATTTCACCAAATACAGTCAGGAAATGACGCTGTTTGTTGAGGTCTCTCTCACACTGACACTCTCTGCGTCTCAGTGTTGTATGCCTCATAGCAACAGTGAACTGACACAGTCTTGAGTTTGGCAATGGGCTTGCTTCAAGAGAAAAGTTCCCCTAGCAAGTACTGCCACCTCCAAACGCCTCCTCAAATAACCCAGTTCCTGCTCCCCAAACACTCCAATATCAGGATTTATTTGGCCATCAAACAAGGAAAAAAAATCCTTTGCTTTTCTCTCAAAGCCATCAAACTCACAAAATTTTAGTCTATAAAAACAAAAGCTGGTCTCAAAAACTCCAAAGAGAGCCATGGCAGGGACCACTGACAAGGTAGCTGTGACAATCTCACCTCGGTGGAAGTGTGAGAAAACTGTAGTGAGAAACAACAGACCCTCAGAGGGTTCACACTACTACCTAGGGGCAAAGAGGCAGAATTAGTCTTAAATAGAAAAGCCATTATCTTGACAGTCATGACGGAGACATCTTCTAATTCTAAAGTAAAGTAAGCAGACATAAGATAATGGAAAGGATACCAGGATATCATGCTGGTGTTTAAAAATGGATGAAATATATTTGTTTTTTTTTTTTTTTAAGATTTCAGAAAATGTGACAGTATTGTTTTCAGAACTTTGTGTGGTCATTGGTAGGAGTGCGCCCTCTAGTGACTCTAGCAATGACTTGCAAGTGAATAGGCACCTAGTTCAGCTCAGTTCAGTTCAGTCGCTCAGTCCTGTCCGGCTCTTCGTGACCCCATGAATTGCAGCACGCCAGGCCTCCTTGTTCATCACCAACTCCCGGAGTTCACTCAGACTCACGTCCACTGAGTCGGTGATGCCATCCAGGCATCTCATCCTCTGTCGTCCCCTTCTCCTCCTGCCCCCAATCCCTCCCAATATCAGAGTCTTTTCCAATGAGTCAACTCTTCACATGAGGTGGCCAAAGTACTGGAGTTTCAGCTTTAGCATCATTCCTTCCAGAGAACACCGAGGACTGATCTCCTTTAGAATGGAGTGGTTGGATCTCCTTGCAGTCCAAGGGACTCTCAAGAGTCTTCTCCAACACCACAGTTTCAAAAGCATCAATTCTTCGGCACTCAGCCTTCTTCACAGTCCCACTCTCACATCCATACATGATCACCGGAAAAACCATAGCCTTGACTAGACAGACCTTTGTGGGCAAAGTAATGTCTCTGCTTTTGAATATGCTATCTAGGTTGGTCATAACTTTCCTTCCAAGGAGTAAGTGACTTTTAATTTCATGGCTGCAGTCACCATCTGCAGTGATTTTGGAGCCCCCCAAAATAAAGTCTGACACTGTTTCCACTGTTTCCCCATCTATTTCCCATGAAGTGGTGGGACCGGATGTCATGATCTTCGTCTTCTGAATGTTGAGCTTTAAGCCAACTTTTTCACTCTCCTCTTTCACTTTCATCAAGAGGCTTTTTAGTTCCTCTTCACTTTCTGCCATAAGGGTGGTGTCATCTGCATATCTGAGGTTATTGACATTTCTCCCGGCAATCTTGATTCCAGCTTGTGCTCCTTCCAGCCCAGCATTTCTCATGATGTACTCTGCATAAAGTTAAATAAGCAAGGTGACAATATACAGCCTTGATGTACTCCTTTCCTATTTGGAACCAGTCTGTTGTTCCATGTCCAGTTCTAACTGTTGCTTCCTGACATGCATATAGGTTTCTCAAGAGGCAGGTCTGGTGGTCTGGTATTCCCATCTCTTTCAGAATTTTCCACAGTTTATTGTGATCCACACAGTCAAAGGCTTTGGCATAGTCAATAAAGCAGAAATAGATGTTTTTCTGGAACTCTCTCGCTTTTTTGATGATCCAGAGGATGTTGGCAATTTGATCTCTGGTTTCTCTGCCTTTTCTAAAACCAGCTTGAACATCTGGAAGTTCATAGTTCACGTATTGCTGAAGCCTGGCTTGGAGAATTTTGAGCACTACTTTACTAGTGTGTGAGATGAGTGCAATTGTGCGGTAGTTGAGCATTCTTTGGCATTGCCTTTCTTTGGGATTGGAATGAAAACTGACCTTTCCAGTCCTGTGGCCACTGCTGAGTTTTCCAAATTTGCTGGCATATTGAGTGCAGCACTTTCACAGCATCATCTTTGAGGATTTGAAATAGCTCAACTGGATTCCATCACCTCCACTAGCTTTGTTCATAGGGATGCTTTCTAAGGCCCACTTGACTTCACATTCCAGGATGTCTGGCTCTAGGTGAGTGATCACACCATCGTGATTATCTGGGTCACGAAGATCTTTTTAGTACAGTTTCTTCTGTGTATTCTTGCCACCTCTTCTTAATATCTTCTGCTTCTGTTAGGTCCATACCATTTCTGTCCTTTGTTGTGACCATCTCTGCATGAAATGTTCCCTTGGTATCTCTAATTTTCTTGAAGAGCTCTCTAGTCTTTCGCATTCTGTTGTTTTCCTCTATTTGTTTGCATTGATTGCTGAGGAAGGCTTTCTTATCTCTTCTTGCTATTCTTTGGAACTCTGCATTCAGATGCTTATATCTTTCCTTTTCTCCTTTGCTTTTCACTTCTCTTTTTTTCACAGCTATTTGTAAGGCCTCCCCAGACAGCCGTTTTGCTTTTTTGCATTTCTTTCCCATGGGGATGCTCTTGATCCCTGTCTCCTGTACAATGTCACAAACCTCATTCCATAGTTCATCAGGCCTTCTGTCTATCAGATCTAGTCCTTTGAATCTATTTCTCATTTCCACTGTATACTCATAAGGGATTTGATTTAGGTCATACCTGAATGGTCTAGTGGTTTTTCCTACTTTCTTCAATTTAAGTCTAAATTTGGCAATAAGGAGTTCATCATCTGAGCCACAGTCTGTTCCCAGTCTTGTTTTTGCTGACTGTATAGAGCTTCTCCATCTTTGGCTGCAAAGAATATAATCAGTCTGATTTCGGTGTTGACCATGTGGTGATATCCATGTGTAGAGTCTTCTCTTGTGTTGTTGGAAGAGGGTGTTTGCTATGACCAGTGTGTTCTCTTGACAAAACTCTATTAGCCTTTGCCCTGCTTCATTCCGTATTCCAAGGCCAAATTTGCCCGTTACTCCAGGTGTTTCTTGACTTCCTACTTTTGCATTTCAGTCCCCTATAATGAAAAAGACATCTTTTTGGGTGTTAGTTCTAAAAGGTCTTGTAGGTCTTCATAGAACCATTCAACTTCAGCTTCTTCAGCATTACTGGTTGGAGCATAGACTTGGATTACTGTAATATTGAATGGTTTGCCTTGGAAACGAACACAGATCATTCTGTCATTTTTGAGATTGCATCCAAGTACTGCATTTCAGACTCTTTTGTTGACCATGATGGCTACTCCATTTCTTCTAAGGGATTCCTGCCCATAGTAGTAGATATAATGGTCATCTGAGTTAAATTCACCCATTCCAGTCCATTTTAGTTCATTGATTCCTAAGGCTTCCATATTATGGAGAAGGAAATGGCAACCCACTCCAGTATTCTTGCCTGGAGAATCCCATGGACAGAAGAGCCTGGAGGGCTGCAGTCCATGGGGTCACAAAGAGTCGGACGAGACTGAGAGACTAACACACATTCCCACATTAACTTGAGGAATTTCCAATTTTCCTCTAAAAGTGAGAAAAAAATGGAACTCTCTGATTTTAACCTTAAAAAAAATCACCTGACCTTCAAACGCTTATACCACCAAGTTCAGGTTACTTTTATGATTGTCTTTTTTCAACATAAATGAAATATACACAGTGTTAACACTGTCTTTGGGCAATGAGCTCATGAATGATTTCGTTTATTGTTTTCTATACTAAGCATGTATCACCTTTCGTTTTTGAATATTTTTACTTTGAAGTATTATAATCAGCTAGAAAACTAGAGATATCACAATAATATACCATAACATATATAGTATACACCACCGAGATCTCTAGAATGATAACATGCTGCCATATGTATTTCAGAGTTTTTAATTATTTTCTATTTTAAAACTTACAGAAAAGTTACAAGTATAGTTAGAAGAGCTTTTTTTCCTGGCCTCATGGCTTGTGGAATCTTAGTTCCGGGACCAGGGATTGAACCTGGGGCCCTGACATTGAGACCACTGAGTCCTAACCACTGGACTAACAGGGAATTCCCAAGGAGATTTTATTTTTTTAGTTGCTGATTTGATGCCCCCAATTCTTTACTATTTAATATAAACAAAGACATTTCCCTACATAAGCAGAACGTGCTGTGCTGTGCTGACTCACTCAGTCATATCTGACTCTTTGTGACCCCATGGACTGTAGCCCGCCAGTCACCTCTGTCCAAGAGGATTCTCCAGGCAAGAATACTGGAGAGGGTTGCCATGCCCTCCTCCAGGGGATCTTCCTGACCCAGCGATCGAACCCAGGTCTCTCACATTGCAGGCAGATTCTTTATTGTCTGAGCCACCAGGGAAGTCCAAGAATACTGGAGTGGGTTGCCATGCCCTCCTCCAGGGGATCGTCCTGACCCAGGGACTGAATCCAGGTCTCCCGCATCGCAGGCACATTCTTTACCATTTGAGCCACCAGGGAAGCCCAAGCAGAATACAACCATAAAATTTTCAGACCTCAAGCTCTGCCAGTAGACTCAATAATGTCCCATGATGACTGACAACCCATGTCAGGCTGTCACACACATAGTCGCCTTCCTCACCTTGCTTGGGCTCCAGCACTCCAAGCTAGTTCATCCCTCCTGCACGGATGACTTTCCTGCATGATGACTCCATCATGTTCTGACAATCCCTATTAGACTCCTCCCCAAACACCCCCACCTAGAGCACAGCCTTGCTTACCCTGTTCAGGCTCAGAAAGCCAACACACCTCTCACAGACTTTTCATGTCATAGATGCCCCACTCACACTGCTCAAGATCCAACACCCACACCATGCCACCTACATGTGTGGACACCTTCCTCACCTTGCTCCAGCTCTGACTCTCTGTGGCAGGCCACCCATACACAAGGAGACCTTCCTCACCTTGTTTAGGCTCTGTTATGGCTTAAGTTGTGTCCCCCCTCCAAAAACAGATACAATTAAGTCCTAGCCCGTAGTTCCTCAGAGCACTGCAGGTGTGATTAGCTAAGATGAAGCCATATTGGAGTAGTGAAAGTGTTAGTCACTTTGTTGTGTCCAACTCTTTGTGACCCCATGAACTATAGCCTGCCAGGCTCCTCTGTCCATGGGATTCTCCAGGCAAGAATACTGCAGTGGGTTGCCATTTCCTTCTCCAGGGGATCTTCCCAATCCAGGGATTGAACCCATGTCTCTCATGTCTCCTGCATTGGATGGCAGGTTCTTTACCACTAGTGCCACCTGGGTTAGTGGGTTTCTAATCCAACATAACAGATGCCCTTAGAAGAAGACGCCCAATACAATGGAGAAAAGACAATCTCTTTAACCAGTGGTGCTGGGAAAAGGGGTCAACCACGTGTAAAAGAATGAAACTAGAACAATTTCTAACACCATACACAAAAATAAACTCAAAATAGATTAAAGATCTAAACGTAAGACCAGAAACTACAAAACTCCTAGAGGAAAACATAGGCAAAACACTCTCTGACATAAATCACAGGAGTATCCTCTATGACCCAGCTCCCAGAGTAATGGAAATAAAAGCAAAAATAAACAAATGGGACCTAATTAAAATTAAAAGCTTTTGCACAATGAAGGAAGCTTTAAGCAAGGTGAAAAGACGGCCTTCAGAATGGGAGAAAATAATAGGAAAAGAGACAACTGACAAAGAATTAATCTCAAAAATATACAAGCAACTCGTGCAGCTCAATTCCAGAAAAATTAACGAGCCAGTCAAAAAATGGGCCAAAGAACTAAACAGAGTATGTCTTTCTCCAAACAAGACATACAGATGGCTAACAAACACATGAAAAGATGCTCAACATCACTCATTATCAGAGAAATGCAAATCAAAATCACAATGAGGTACTATCTCACGCCAATCAGAATGGCTGCTATCAAAAAGTCTACAAACAATAAATGCTGGAGAGGGTGTGGAGAAAAAGGAACCCTCTTACACTGTTGGTGGGAATGCAAACTAGTACAGCCACTATGGAGAACAGTGTGGAGATTCCTTAAAAAACTGGAAATAGAACTGCCATATGACCCAGCAATCCCACTGCTGGACATACACACCAAGGAAACCAGAATTGAAAGAGACATGTGTATCCCAATGTTCATCATAGCACTGTTTACAATAGCCAGGACATGGAAGCAACCTAGATGTCCATCGGCAGATGAATGGATAAGAAAGCTGTGCTACATATACACAATGGAATATTACTCAGCCATTAAAAATAATGCATTTGAATCAGTTCTAATGAGAAGGATGAAACTGGAGCCTATTATACAGTGAAGTAAGTCAGAAAGAAAAACACCAATACAGTATACTAATGCATATATATGGAATTTAGAAAGATGGTGATGATGACCCTATATGTGAGACACCAAAAGAGACACAGATGTAAAGAACAGTTTTTTCGGCTCTGTGGGAGAAGGCGAGGGTGGGATGATTTGAGAAGGTAGTGTTGAAACGTGTATATTATCATATGTGAAGTGGATCGCCAGTCCAGGTTTGATGCGTAAGACAGGGTGCTCGGGGCTGGTGCACTGGGATGACCCTGAGGGACGGGATGGGGAAGGAGGTGGGAGGGGGGTTCTGGATGGGGAACACATGTGCGCCTGTGGCTGGTTCATGTCGATGTTTGGCGAAAACCACTACAGTATTGTAAATTTATTAGCCTCCAATTAAAATAAATAAATTGTTTTTTTTTTTTTTTTTAAAAAAGAAGACATCCAATAAGGTTGAATCACTGTGTTGTACACCTCAAACTAACATAACATTGCAAATCAGCTATACTGCAATAGTTTGTGTGAAGAGACACATGTAAAGGGAGAATGTCAGGTGATGATGAAGGCAGAGATTAGAGTCACTCACTTGAAAGCCAAGGGATACCAAAGACTGCTGGAAAACCCCCAGAAGCCAAGAAAAGGCAGAGAAGGAGCCCTCTGCAGACTCAGAGGGGGCATGGCCCTACTGACACCTTAATTTCAGACTTCCAGCCTCCAGGACTGAGACAATACATTTCTGTTGCTTTAAGCCACCCGCCTTTCAGTACTCTGTTAAGGCAGTTCTAGAACACTATCACCAATTTTGGTATTGGCAAGTGGGATACTGTATGGCTATAACAAATACCTTAAAATTTCACCCTAAATTTTAAATGTCTTAAAAATTGGAACTGAGTAGTGGGTAGATTTGAGGACTTCCCTGGTGGCTCAGACAGTAAAGCATCTCCCTACAATGTGGCAGACCTGGGTTTGATCCATGGGTTGAGAAGATCCCCTGGAGAAGGAAATGGCAAGGCACTCCAGTACTCTTGCCTGGAACATCCCATGGGCGGAAGAGCCTGGTAGGCTGCAGTCCATGGGGTCACGAAGAGTCGGACATGACTTCACTTCCACTTTCAGTGGGTAGATGAGGGCTTCCCAGGTAGCTCAGTGGCAAAGAATCCACCTGCCAATGCAGGAGACGTGGGCTCAATTCATGGGTAGGGAAGATCCCATGGAAGTTCAGTTCAGTTCAGTTGAGTCACTCAGTCATGTCCGACTCTTTGTGACCCCATGGACTGCAGCACACCAGGCTTCCCTGTCCATCACCAACTCCCAGAGCTTCCTCAAACTCATGTCCAGAGTCAGTGATGCCATCCAACCATCCCATCCTTAATCGACCCCTTCTTCTCCCACCTTCAATCATTCTCAGCATCAGAGTCTTTTCAAATGAGTTAGTTCTCTGCATCAGGTGGCCAAAATATTGGAGTTTCAGCTTCAACATCAGTCTTTCCAATGAATATTCAGGACTGATTTCCTTTAGCATCGACTGGTTAGATCTCCTTGCTGTTCAAGGGACTCTCAAGTGTCTTCTCCAACAGCACGGTTCAAAAGTATCAGTTCTTCAGTGCTCAGCCTTCTTTATAGTCCAACTCTCACATCTGTACATGACTACTGGAAAGACCAAAGCTTTGACTAGATGGACCTTTGCTGGCAAAGTAATGTCTCTGCTTTTTAATATGCTCTGTAGGTTATCATAACTGTTCTTCCAAGAAGTAAGTGTCTTTTAATTTCATGGCTGCAGTCACCATCTGCAGTGATTTTGGAGCCCAAAAAAATAAAGTCTGTCACTGTTTCCATTGTTTCTCCATCTATTTGCCATGAAGGGGTGGGACCAGATGCTGTGATCTTAATTTTCTGAATGTTGACTTTTAAGCCAACTTTTTCACTCTCTTCTTTCACTTTCAACAAGAGGCTCTTCAGTTCCTCTTCACTTTTTGCCCTAAGGGTGGTGTCATCTGCATATCTGAGGTTATTGATATTTCTCCTGGCAATCTTGATTCTAGCTTGTGCTTCATCCAGCCCAGTGTTTCTCATGATGTACTCTGTATTTAAGTTTAAAAAGTAGGGTGACAATATACACCCTTGATGTATTCATTTCCCAATTCGGAACCAGTCTGTTGTTTCATGCTCAGTTCTAACTGTTGCTTCTTGACCTGAATACAGATTTCTCAGGAGGCAGGTCAGGTGGTCTGGTATTCCCATCTCTTTCACAATTTTCCACAGTTCATTCTGATCCATATAGTCAACGGCTTTGGCCGTTGTATAGTCAATAAAGCAGAAGTAGATGTTTTTCTGGAACTCTCTTGCTTTTTCAATGATCCAGTGGATGTTGACACTTTGATCTCTGGTTCCTCTGCCTTTTTTAAAATCCAGCTTGAACATCTGGAAGTTCATGATTCATGTACTGTTGAAGCCTGGCTTGGAGAATTTTGAACATTACTTTGCTAGTGTGTGAGATGAGTTTCAATTGTGCGGTAGTTTGAGCATTCTTTGGCATTGCCTTTCTTTGAGATTGGAATGAAAACTGACCTTTTCCAGTCCTGTGGCCACTGCTGAGTTTTCCAAATTTGCTGGCATATTGAGTGCAGCACTTTCACAGCATCATCTTTGAGGATTTGAAATAGCTCAACTGGAATTCCATCACTTCCACTAGCTTTGTTCATAGTGATGCTTCCTAAGGCCCACTTGACTTCACATTCCAGGATGTCTGGCTCTAGGTGATCACACCATCGTGGTTATCTGGGTCATAAGATTTTTTTGTATACTTCTTCTGTATATTCTTGCCATGTCTTCTTAATATCTTCTGCTTCTATTAGGTCCATACCATATGTGTCCTTTATTGTGCCCATCTTTTCATGACATGTCCCCTTGGTATTTCTAATTTTCTTGAAGAGATCTCTAGTCTTTCCCATTCTATTGTTTTCCTCTATTTCTTTGCATTGATCACTGAGGAAGGCTTTCTTATCTCTCCTTGCTATTCTTTAGAACTCTGCATTCAAATGCGTGTATCTTTCCTTTTCTCCTTTGTCTTTCACTTCTTGGCTTTTCACAGCTACTTGTAAGGCCTCCTCAGACAGCCATTTTTCCTTTTTGCATTTCTTTTTTTTTTTTTTTTTGGTAATGGTCCTGATCACTGCCTCCCGTACAATGTCATGAACCTCCATCCATAGTTCTTCAGGCACTCTATCAGACCTAATCCCTTGAATCTATTTGTCACTTCCACTGTATAATCATAAGGGATTTGATTTAGGTCATACCTGAATGGTCTAGTGGTTTTCCCTACTTTCTTCAATTGAAGTCTGAATTTGGCAACAAGGAATTCATGATCTGAGCCACAGTCAGCTCCCAGTCTTGTTTTTGCTGACTGTATAGAGCTTCTCCATCTTTGGCTGCAAAGAATATAATCAATCTGACTTTGGTATTGACCATGTGGTGATGTCCATGTGTAGAGTCTTCTCTTGTGTTGTTGGAAGAGGGTGTTTGCTATGACCAGTGTGTTCTCTTGACAAAACTCTATTAGCCTTTGCCCTGCTTCATTCTGTACTCCAAGGCCAAATTTGCCTGTTACTCCAGGTGTTTCTTGACTTCCCACTTTTGCATTCCAGTCCCCTATAATGTAATGGACATCTTTTTTGGGTGTTAGTTCTGGAAGTTCTTATAGATCTTCATAGAATCATTCAACTTCAACTTCTTCTGTATTACTGGTTGGGGCATAGACTTGGATTACTGTGATATTGAATGGTTTGCCTTGGAAATGAACAGAGATCATTCTGTCGTTTTTGAGATTGCATCCAAGTACTGCATTTCAGACTCTTTTGTTGACCATGATGGCTGCTCCATTTCTTCTAAGGGATTCTTGCCCACCGTAGTAGATATAAAAGTTATCTGAGTTAAATTCACCCATTCCAGTCCATTTTAGTTTGCTGATTCTTAAAATGTCAATGTTCACTCTTGCCATCTCCTGTTTGATCACTTCCAATTTTCCTTGATTCATGGACCTAACATTCCAGGTTCCTATGCAGTATTGCTCTTTACAGCATTGGACTTTACTTCCATCACCAGTCACATCCACAGCTGGCTGTTGTTTTTGCTTTGGCTCCATATCTTCATTCTTTCTGGAGTTCTTTCTCCACTGATCTCCTGTAACATATTGGGCACCTACCGACCTGGGGAGTTCATCATTCAGTGTCTTATCTTTTTGCCTTTTCATACTGTTCGTGGGGTTCTCAAGGCAAGAATACTTAAGTGATTTGCCATTCCTTTATCCCCAAATGGCACAAACTTATCCAGTATTATTGCCTGGAAAACTCTACGGACAGAGGAGCCTGGTGGACTGCAATTCATGGGGTCACAAAGAGTTGGACATGACTTAGCGACTGACTACAAACACAAATGGGTAGATGCTAGAAGAATTTTGACGTTCGTGATAGAAGAAGCCTAAATTGCCTCAAAGAGAATTTTGCTTGAAATATTAATATTAAAGGTGCTTTTCGAGAGGTTCTTGCCTGGTGGCTCAGACGGTAAACAATCTGCCTGCAATATAAGATACCCAAGTTCAATCCGTGGATCAGGAAGATCCCCTGCAGAAGGGGATGGCAACCCACTCCAGTATTCTTTCCTGGAGAATCCCATGGACAAAGGAGCCTGGTGGGCTACAGTCCACAGGGTCACCAAGAGTTAAACATGACTAAAGTGACTGGTACTGCTGCTGCTGCTGCTGCTAAGTCGCTTTAGTCGTGTCCGACTCTGTATGACTCCATAGACGGCAGCCCACCAGGCTCCCCCATCCCTGGGATTCTCCAGGCAAGAATACTGGAGTGGGTTGCCATTTCCTTCTCTAATGCATGAAAGTGAAAAGTGAAAGTGAAGTCGCTCAGTCGTGTCCAACTCTTAGCGACCCCATTTAGCTAAGGAAAGTTCCTTGCAAGGTGTAAAAGGTTGTAGTATAGTTTCTCCTTAATGCTTATAAGACGAAGAGAGAGGATAGAGATAAATTAAGGAACACACTGTCAAGCAGAAAGGAATCAGAATTTGAAGATTTGAAATATTCTCAGCCTAACCACATTGCAAAAAATGAGAAAGGTCACTCTGAAGAGAACAACAAAGGTGTGGCTGGACAATCTTTAATAAGAGGTTACGAGTATGACTTTAGGATCCAATCAACCACACCAGCAGAAGCTAGGAATAGAGATGTAGCTGTCCAGTTGAGCTCTGTGGATAAACCCCTTTACCAATGGCATGGAGTTCTGTGAATTGCAGGGAGGCTGACAGAGTTTTTGAGAATTTTACAGCTCAATCTGGCCTCGAAGGAATAGAGAGGAACACATGAAGGAAGAATAACTGGAAGAGCCATGGATGCAGACACCAGAGCCAAAGATGTGGTTTTAGTGGGCAGTGCCACTGACCAGGTGTGAGCAGGTGGGCTCAAAGTTAGTGAAGGAGGGTATGGGGCTGCTAGTCAGGGCTAGTGGATGGGGCCGCCACCAGAGTCCATGAGACTGGGGCAGGCATCAGGGATTCAGAACAGGGTCACTTCCCAGGCCTGAGAGCGTGGGATCTCTACCCAGAGATCAGAGGGTGGGGTCACTGCCCAAGCCTGAGAGGGTGGGGTCACTGCCCAGAGATCAGAGGCTGAGGTCAGTGCCCAGATATCAAAGGGTGAGGTCACTCTCCAGGCCTGAGAGGGTGAGGTCAGAGCCCAGATCACAGAATGCTGTCACCATCTGGAGATCAGAGGATGAGATACCTGCCCAGATATCAGAGGGTGGGGTCACAGTTCAAGCCTGAGAGTTCAGGGTGACTTCCAAAAGACCAGAGTGTGGGAGCATAGTCCAGGCCTGAGAGGATGCGGTCACTGTCCAGAGATCAGAGGGTGGGATCTTTCCCCAGAGATCAGAGGGTGAGGTCACTGCACAGGCCTGAGGGGGGAGGTCACTTCCAGGACAGAGAGACTGAGGTCAGTGCCCAGAGATCACAGGGTGAAGTCATGTCCAGCCTTTAGAGAGTGAGGTAACTGCCCAGAGATCAGAGGGTGAGGTCATTGCCCAGAGATCAGAGGGTAGGGTCACTGTCCAGTCCTGAGAGTGTGCTCACTAATGAAAGATCAGAGATGGGGTCACTGCCCTGGCCCGAGTAGGTGGGGTCATTATCTAGGCCTGAGATGGTGGAGTCACTGCCCAGAGATCAGACTGTGATGTCAATATCCAGAGATCAGAGGATGGGCTCTCTGCCCAGAGATCAGAGGGTAAGGTCAGTGCCTAGGTATCAGAGGGTGAGGTCACTTCCCAAAGACCAGAGGGTGTGGTCCTCTCCAGGCATGGGGTGGGGGGGTGCTAACCAAAGTCAGAGGGTGAGGTCACGGCACAGGCCAGAGAGAGTGGGGTTACTGCCAAGAGATCACAGATGGGGTCACTGCCCTGGCCTGAGAAGGTGGGGTCACTGTGCGGAGATCAGAGGGTGGGATCTGTGCCCAGAGATCGGAGATTGAGGTAACTGCCCAGAGATCAGAGGCTGGGGTCACTGTCCAGGTCTGAGAGGGAGGGGTCACTGCCCAGAAATCAGTCTCTGCCCAAAGATCAGAGGGTAGAGTCATAGCCCAGGCCTAGAGCATGTGGATAAATCCCAGGCTTGAGAGGGTGGTGTGACTGCTCAAAGATCAGAGGGTGGGGCACTGTCCAGGCCTAGAGGGCAGGGTAACCATCCAGAGAACAGAGGGTATGATCTCTGCCCAGAGATCAGAGGGTGGGGTCACTGCCCAAGCCTGAGAGGGTGGGGTCACTGCCCAGAGATCAGAGGCTGAGGTCAGTGCCCAGATATCAGAGGGTGAGGTCACTCTCCAGGCCTGAAAGGGTAAGGTCAGAGCCCAGATCACAGAATGCTGTCACTATCTGGAGATCAGAGGATGAGATACCTGCCCAGATATCAGAGGGTGGGGTCACAGTTCAAGCCTGAGAGTTCAGGGTGACTTCCAAAAGACCAGAGTGTGGGGGCAGAGTCCAGGCCTGAGAGGATGCGGTCACTGTCCAGAGATCAGAGGGTGGGATCTTTCCCCAGAGATCAGAGGGTGAGGTTACTGCACAGGCCTGAGGGGTGGGATCATGGCCAGATCTGATAGAGTGAGGGTGAAGTCACGTCCAGCCGTGAGAGGGTGGGATCTCTGCCCAGAGACGAGAAGGTGGGGTCACTGTCCAGGTCTGAGAGGGCAGGGTCACTGTCCAGAGATCAGACGGTGGGATCTCTGCATACAGATCAGAAGGTGAGGTCACTGCACAGGTCTGAGGGGGTGAGGTCACTTCCAGGACTGAGAGACTGAGGTCAGCACCCAGAGATCAGAGGGTGTGGTCACTCTCCAGTCCTGAGAGGGTGCAGTCACTAACCAGAGATAAGAGGTGGGGTCACTGTCCTGGCCTGAGAGGGTGAGGTCACTGCCCAGGTCTGAGAGGGTAGGGTTACTGCCCAGAGATCAGAGACTGGGTCACCTCCCTGGCCCGAGTAGGTGGCTTATTGTCCAGGCCTGAGTTGGTGAGGTCACTGCCTTGAGATGAGATGGTGTGTCATTATCCAGAGATCAGAGGGCGGGATATCTGCCCAGAGATCTGTCTCTGCCCAGAAATCATCGGGTGAAGTCACTGTTCAGAGATCAGAAGGTGATGTCACTATCCTTAGATCAGAGGGTGGGGTCAATGCTTAGAGATCAGAGGGTGAGGTCATTTCCCAGAGTTCAGAGGGTGGGGTCACTGCTCAGAGATCAGAGGTGGGATCTGCCCAGAGATCAGAGGGTAGAGTCACTGTCCAGAGATCAGAAGGTGATGTCACTGTTCACAGATCAGAGGGTTGGTCACTGCCCAGAGATAACAGAGTAGGGTCATTGTCCAGAGGTCAGAGACTGGGTCACCTCCCTGGCCCAAGTAGGTGGCTTATTGTCCAGGCCTGAGTTGGTGAGGTCACTGCCTTGAGATCAGATGGTGTGTCATTATCCAGAGATCAGAGGGTGGGATATCTGCCCAGAGATCAGTCTCTGCCCAGAAATCATCGGGTGATGTCACTGTTCAGAGATCGGAGGGTGATGTCACTATCAAGAGATCAGAGGGTGGGGTCATTGCCAGACCTGAGTGACTGAGGTCACTGAAAAGAGACCAGAGGGTCAAGTCACGTCCAGCCATGACAGGGTGAGGTAATTGCCCAGAGATCAGAGACTGAGGTCATTGCCCAGAGATCAGAGGGTGGGGTGACTGCCCCAGACCACAGGGTAAGGTCAGTGCCTTGATATGAGAGGGTGAGGTTACTTCCCAAAGATCACAGTGTATGGTCACTCTCCAAGCCAGAGGGGAGGGGGTCACTAAACAGAGACAGAGAGTGAGTTCACTGCTGGGGTCACTGTCCAGGCCTGGGATGGTGGGGTCACTGTCCAGGCCTGAGAGGGTGGGATCACTGTCCATAAATCAGAGGGTAGGATCTGTGCCCAGAGATAAGAGGCTGGGGTCACTGTTCAGAGTTCAGAGTGCAGGGTCACTGTCTAGAGATCAGAGGGTGAGGTGTCTGCCCAAAGATCAGAGGGTGGGATCACAGTCTACTCCTGAGAGTATGGGTCACTGCTAAAACATCAGAGGGTGAAGACACTGTCCAGGCCTGAGAGGGTGGGGTCACTGTCTAGAGATCAGAGGGTGGGATTTCTGCTCAGAGATCAGAGGGTCGTCACTGGCCCGAGATTAGAGGGTGGGATCACTGACTAGAGATCAGAGGGTAGGGTCACTCTCTAGTCCTGAGAGGGCGCGGTCACTAATGAGTGATCAGAGATGGGGTCACTGCCCTGGCCTGAGTAGGTGGGGTCGCTGTCCAGGCATGAGATGGTGGAGTCACTACCCAGAGATCAGATGGTGATGTCAATATCCAGAGATCAGAGGGTGGGATCTCTGCCCAGAGATCAGAGTAGGGGTCAGTGCACAGAGATCAGAAGGTGAGGTCATTGCCCAGAGATCAGAGGGTAAGGTCAGTCCCTTGATATTAGAGGGTGTGGTCACTCTCCAGGCATGCAGTGTGGAGGTTCCTAACAAAAGTCAGAGGGTGAGGTCACTGCACAGACCTGAGAAGGTGGGGATACTGTCCAGAGTTCAGAGGGTGGGATCTTTCCCCAGAGATCAGAGGGAGGGTCAGTGCCCAGAGATCAGAGTATGAGGTCACTGTCCAGCTCTGAGAGGGTAGGATCATTGTCCAGATATCAGAGGGTGGGATCTCTGCCCAGAGCTCAGAAGGTGGGGTCAGAGTCCAGGTCTGAGAGGGCAGGTTCACTGTGCAGAGATCAGAGGGTGGGATCTCTGCACACAGATCAGAAGGTGAGGTCAATTCCCAAAGACGAGAGGGTGTGGTCACTCTCCAAGCCAGAGGGGAGGGGTCACTAACCAGAGACAGAGAGTGAGGTCATTGCTGGGGTCACTGTCCAGGCCTGAGAGGGTGGTGTCACTGCCCAGAGATCAGAGGCTGGAGTCACTATCCAAAGATCAGAGGGTTGGGTCACTGTCTTGTCTCCGAATCACTTTTAAAGTATCGGAGGGTAAGGCCACTGTCCAGGTCTGAGAAGGTGGGGTCACTGCACAGAGATCAGAGGGTGGGGTCACTACTCAGAGTTCTGAGATGACGTCACTGTCCAGAGATGAGAGGGTGGGGGTCAGTGCCCAGAGATCAGAGGCTGGGGTCACTGCCCAGAGACTGGAGGGGGTTCACTGCCCAGAAATATAGGGCGAGGTCACTGCCCAGAGATCAGAGGGTGATGTCAGTACCCAGAGATCAGAGCATGGGTTCACTGCCTGGAGATCAGAGATGGGATCTTCCCAGAGATCAGAGGGTAGAGTCACTTTCCAGAGATCAGATGGTGATGTCACTTTCCACAGATCAGAGGCTAGCATCAGAGCCCAGAGATCAGAGGCTAGGGTCACTGCCCAGAGATCAGAAAGCGGGGTCACTGCCCAGAGTTCAGAGGGTAATGTCACTGCCCAGAGAGCAGAGGGTGGGATTCCTTCCCAGAAATCAGAGGGTGTGGTCACTGCACAGGCCTGAATGTGTGGGGTTACTCCCCAGAGGTCAGAGATGGGGTCACTGTCCTGGCCTGAGAGTGTGGGGTCACTGTCCAGAGATCAGAGGGTGAGGTGTCTGCCCAAAGATCAGAGGGTGGGGTCACAGTCTAGTCCTGAGAGTATGGGTGACTGTGAAACATCAGAGGGTGAGGTCGCTGCCCAGAGATCAGATGGTGAGGTCACAGATCAGGCCTGACAGTGTGAGGTCACTCCACAGAGAACAGAGCGTGAGGTCACTGGCCAGGCATGAAAGGGTGGGGTTACTGCCCAGACATCAGAGATAGATGAGAAGGTGAGGTCACTGCACAGAGATCAGAGGATGAGCTGTCTGCCCAGAGATCAAAGGATGGGGTCACTGTCTAGTCCTGAGAGTATGGGATCACTGCTAAAACATCAGAGGGTGAGGACACTGTCCAGGCCTGAGAAGGTGGGGTCAGTGTCTAGAGATCAGAGGGTCGTCACTGGCCCAAGATTAGAGAGTGGGATCACTGACTAGAGATCAGAGGGTAGGGTCACTGTCCAGTGATCAGAAGGTATGTTCACTCTCTAGTCCTGAGAGGGTGCAGTCACTACTGAGTGATCAGAGATGGGGTCACTGCCCTGGCCTGAGTAGGTGGGGTCGCTGTCCAGGCATGAGATGGTGGAGTCACTACCTGGAGATCAGTTGGTGATATCAATATCCAGAGATCAGAGGGTGGGATCTCTGCCCAGAGATCAGAGAGGGGTCAGTGCACAGAGATCAGAGTGTGGGGTCACTGCGAAGAGATCAGAAGGTAAGGACAGTGCCTTGATATTAGAGGGTGTGGTCACTCTCCAAGCATGCATTGGGGTGGGGGGGGCGGTTTGCTAACCGAAGTCAGACGGTGAGGACACTGCACAGACCTCAGAGGGTGGGGTTACTGCCCAGAGATCAGAGGGTGGGTTCTTTTCCCAGAGATCAGAGGGAGGGTCACTGTCCAGAGATCACAGAATGAGGTCACTGTCCATGTCTGAGAGGGTGGGGTCAATGTGCAGAGATCATTGGGTGGGATCTCTGCCCACAGATCAGAAGGTGGGGTGAGTGTCCAGGTCAGAGAGGGCAGGGTCACTGTCCAGAGATCAGAGGGTGGGATCTCTGCACACAGATCAGGTGAGGTCAACTGCACAGGTCTGAGGCAGTGGGGTCACTTCCAAGACTGAGTGACTGAGGTCAGTTCCCAGAGATCACAGGGTGAAGTCATGTCCAACTTTGACAGGGTGAGGTCACTGCCTAGAGATCAGCAGCTGGGGTCTCTGTCCATGTCTGAGAGGATGGGGTCACTGCACAGAGATCAGAGGGTGATGTCACTACCCAGGGATCAGAGGCCTGGGTCAGTATCCTTAGATCAGAGGGTGGGGTCAATGCTCAGAGATCAGAGGCTGAGGTCATTGAGCCGAGATCAAAGGGTGGGGTTACTACCCAGAGACCACAGGGTAAGATCAGTGCCTTGATATGAGAGGGTGAGGTCACTTCCCAAAGATCAGAGGGTATGGTCACTCTCCAAGCCATATGGGAGGGGTCACTAACCAGAGACAAAGGATGAGGTCACTGCTGGGGTCACTGTCCAGGCCTGGGATGGTGAGGTCACTGTCCAGACCTGAGAGGGCGGGGTCAATGCCCAGAGATCAGAGGCTGGGGTCACTTTCAAGAGATCAGAGGGTTGGGTCACTGTCTTGTCTGGTCTCCGGTTCACTGTTAAAACATTGGAGGTTAAGACCACTGTCTAGATCTGAGAGGACGGGGTCACTGCACAGAGATCAGAGGCTGAATTCACTACTCAGAGTTCTGAGTATGAGGTCACTGTCCAGAGATGAGAGGGTGGGGTCAGTGCCCAGAGATCAGAGCATGGGTTCACTGCCCAGAGATGAGAGGTGGGATCTGCCCAGAGATCAGAGGGTAGTGTCACTCCCCAGAGACCAGAAGGTGGGATTCCTGCCCCAAAATCAGAGGGTGTGGCCACTGTACAGGCCTGAGAGGGTGGGGTTACTCCCTAGAGATCAGAGATAGGATCACTGTCCTGGCCTGAGAGTGTGGGGTCACTGTCAGGCCTGAGAGGGTGGGATCACTGTCCATAGATCAGAGAGTGGGATCTGTGCCCAGAGATCAGAGGCTGGGGTCATTGTTCACTGATCAGAGTGTGGGGTCACTGTCCAGAGATGAGAGTGTGAGGTGTCTGCCCAAAGATCAGAGGGTGGGGTCATGGTCTAGTCCTGAGAGCATAGGTCACTGCTAAAACATCAGAGGGTGACGACACTGTCCAAGCCTGAGAGGGTGAAGTCACTGCCCAGAGCTCAGATGGTGAGGTCACAGATCGGGCCTGAGAGCATGAGGTCACTCCACAGAGAACAGAGCGTGAGATCACTGCTGAGCATGAGAGGGTGGGGCTACTGCCGAGACATCAGAGATAGAAGAGAAGGTGAGGTCACTGCACAGAGATCAGAGGATGAGCTGTCTGCCCAGAGATCAAAGGGTGGGGTCACTGTCTAGTCCTGAGAGTATGGGAATCACTGCTAAAACATCAGAGGGTGAGGACAGTGTCCAGGCTTGAGAGGGTGGGGTCGCTGTCTAGAGATCAGGGGGTGGGACTCTGCCCAGAGATCGGAGAGTCCTCACTATCCAGAGATTAGAGGGTGGGATCACTGCCCAGAGATCAGAAGGTGGGGTCACGGTCCAGTGATCAGAGGGTATGGTCACTCTCCAGTCCTGAGAGGGTGTGGTCACTAATGAGAGATCAGAGATGTGGTCACTGCCCTGGCCTGAGTAGGTGGGTTCATTGTCCAGGCCTGAGATTGTGGAGTCACTACTTGGAGATCAGACGGTGATGTCAATATCCAGAGATCAGAGGGTGGGATCTCTGCCCAGAGATCAGAGTGGGGGTCAGTGCCCAGAGATCAGAGGGTGGGGTCACTGCAAAAAGACCAGAGGGTAAGGTCAGTGCCTTGATATTAGAAGGTGTGGTCACTCTCCAGACATGCAGTGCAGGGGTTGCTAACCAAAGTCAGAGGGTGAGGTCACTGCACAGACTTGAGAGGGTGGGGTTACTGCCCAGAGATCAGAGGGTTGGATCTTTCCCCAGAGATCAGAGGGAGGGTCACTGTCCAGATATCAGAGGATGGGATCTCTGCCCAGAGATCAGAAGCTGGGGTGAGTGTCCAGGTCTCAGAGGGCAGGTTCACTATCCATAGATCAGAGGGTGGGGTCACTGCCCAGAGACCAGAAAGTGGGGTCACTGCCCAGAGTTCAGATGGTAGGGTCACTGCCAGAGAAAATAGGGTGGCATCTATGCAAACAGATCAGATGGTGAGGTCACTACACAGGCCTGAGGGGGTGGGGTCACTTCCAGGACTGAGAGACTGAGGTCAGTGCCCAGAGATCACAGGGTGAAGTCTTGTCCAGCCTTGAGAGGGTGAGGTAACTGCCCAGAGATCAGAGGTTTAGGTCAATATCAAGAGATCAGAGGGTGAGGTCACTATCCAGAGATCAGATGCTGGGGTCACTATCCTTAGATCAGAGGGTGGGGTCATTGCTCAGAGATCAGAGGGTGGGTCCATGCTCAGAGACCACATTGTAAGATCAGTGCCTTGATCTGAGAGGGTGAGGTCACTCTCCAAGCCAGAGAGGAGGGGTCACTAACCAGAGACCAAGGGTGAGGTCACTGCTGTGGTCAATGACCAGGCCTGTGAAGGTGGGGTCACTGTCCAGGCCTGAGAGGGTGGGGTCACTGCACAGAGATCAGAGTGTGATGTCACTGCCCAGAGACCAGAGGGTGGAATACCTGCCCCGAAATCAGAGGGTGTGGTCACTGCAGAGGCCTGAGAGGGTGGGGTCAATTCCATGACTGAGAAACTGAGATCAGTGCCCAGATATCACAGGGTGAAGTCATGTTCAGCCTTGAGAGGGTGAGGTAACTGCCCAGAGATCAGAGGGTGATGTCACTACCCAGGGATCAGAGGGTTGGGTCAGTATCCTTAGATCAGAGGGTGGGGTCAATGCTCAGATCAGAGGCTGAGGTCACTGCCCAGAGATCAGATGTTGGGGTCACTGCCCAGAAACCACAGGGTAAGGACAGTGACTTGATATGAGAGGGTGATGTCACTTCCCAAACATCAAAGGGTGTGGTTACTCTACGAGCCAGAGAGGAGAGGTCACTAATCAGAGACAAAGTGTGAGGTCACTACTGGGGTCACTCTCCAGGCCTGGGATGGTGGGGTCACTGTCCAGGTCTGAGAGGTGGGGTCACTGCCCAGAGATCCGAGGCTGGGGTCACTGTCCATGTCTGAGAGGGCGAGGTCACTGCACAGAGATCAGAGGGTGATGTCACTATCTAGGTATCAGAGGGTTGGGTCACTGTCTTGTCCCGAGAGTGTGGGATCTCTGTTAAAACATTGGAGGGTAAGGCCACTGTCCATGTCTGAGAGGGTGAGGGGTCACTGGCCAGAGGTGAGAGGGTGGGGTCAGTGCCGAGAGATCAGAGGGGGGTGTCACTGCCCCGAAACCAGAGGGTGGGGTCACTTCGCAGATATCATAGGGTGGGGTCACTGCCCAGAGATCAGAGGGTGATGTCAGTATCCAGAAATCAGAGCATGGTTTCACTGCCGAGAGATCAGAGGTGGGATCTGCCCGGAGATCAGAGGGTAGAGTCACTGTCCAGAGATCAGCTGGTGATGTCACTGTCCACAGATCAGAGGTTAGGGTCAGAGCCCAGAGATCAGAGGCTAAGGTCACTGCCCAGAGATCAGACAGTGGGGTCACTGCCCACAGTTCAGAGTGTAGTGTCACTGCCCAGACACCAGAGTGTGGGATTCCTGCCCAGAAATCAGAGGGTGTTGTCACTTGTATAGGCCTGAGAGGGTGGGGTTACTCCCCAGAGATCAGACATGGGGTCACTGTCGTGGCCTGAGAGGGTCGGGTCCCTGGCCAGGCCTGAGAGGGTGGGGTCACTGTCCATATATCAGAGGGTAGGATCTGTGCCCAGAGATCAGAGGCTTGGGTTACTGTTCAGAGATCAGAGTGTGGGGTCACTGTCCAGAGATGAGAGTGTGAGGTGTCTGCCCAGAGATCAGATGGTGAGGTCACAGATCAGGCCTGACAGTGTGAGGTCACTCCGCAGAGAACAGAGCGTGAGGTCACTGCCCAGGCATGAGAGGGTGGAGTTACTGCCGAGACATCAGAGATAGATGAGAAGGTGAGGTCACTGCAGAGATCAGAGGATGAGCTGTCTGCCCAAAGATCAGAGGGTGGGGTCACGGTCTAGTCCTGAGAGTATGGGATCACTGCTGAAACATCAGAGGGTGAGGACACTGTCCAGGCCTGAGAGGGTGGGGTCACTGTCTAGAGATCAGGGGGTGGGATCTCTGCCCAGAGACCAGAGAGTCGTCACTGTCCAGAGATTAGAGGGTGGGATTACTGACCAGAGATCAGAGGGTAGGGTCACTGCCCAGAGATCAGAAGGTGGGGTCACTGTCCAGTGATCAGAGGATATGTTCACTCTCTAGCCCTGAGAGGGTGCAGTCACTAATGAGAGATCAGAGATGGGGTCACTGCCCTGGCCTGAATAGGTGGGGTCATTGTCCAGGCCTGAGATGGTGGAGTCACTACCTGGAGATCAGTCGGTGATGTCAATATCCAGAGATCAGAGGGTGGGATCTCTGCCCAGAGATCAGAGGGTGAGGTCATTGCCCAGAGATCAGAGCGTGGGGTCAGTGCCTTGATATTAGAGGGTGTGGTCACTCTCCAGGCAGGCAGTGCGAGGGTTGCTAACCAAAGTCAGAATCTGAGGTCGTTGCACAGACCTGAGAGGGTTGGGTTACTGCCCTGAGATCAGAGGGTGTGATCTTACCCTAGAGATCAGAGGGAGGGTCACTGTCCAGAGATCAGAGAGTGAGGTCACTGCCCAGAGATCAGAGGGTGATGTCAGTACTCAGAAATCAGAGCATGGGTTCACTGCCGAGAGATCAGAGGTGGGATCTGCCCAGAGATCAGAGGGTACAGTCACTGTCCAGAGATCAGAAGGTGATGTCACTGTTCACAGATCAGAGGGTAGGATCAGTGCCCAGAGATCAGCAGGTAGGGTCACTGCCCAGAGATAACAGAGTAGGGTCATTGACCAGAGATCAGAGTATAAGGTCACTGCCCAGAGTCCAGAGGGTGGGATTACTACCCAGAAGTCAGAGGGTGTGGTCACTGCACAGGCCTGAGAGGGTGGGGTCACTGTCCAGAGATCAGAGAGTGGGGTCACTCTGCAGGTCTAGAGGGAGGGGTCACTGCCCAGAAATCAGTCTCTGCCCAGAGATCAAAGGGTGGGGTGACTGTCTAGTCCTGAGATTATGGGAATCACTGCTAAAACATCAGAGGGTGAGGACACAGTGCAGGCCTGAGAGGGTAGGGTCACTGTCTAGAGATCAGAGGGTCGTCACTGTCCAGAGATTAGAGGGTGGGATCACTGACCAGAGATCAAGGTGTAGGGTCACTGCCCAGAGATCAGAAGGTGGGATGTCCAGTGATCAAAGGGTATGGTCATTGTCCTGTTCTGAGAGGGTGCGGTCACTAATGAGAGATCAGAGATGGCGTCACTGCCCTGGCCTGAGTAGGTGGAGTCATTGTCCAGGCCTGAGATGGTGGAGTCACTACCCGGAGATCAGGTGGTAATGTCAATACCCAGAGATCAGAGGGTGGGATCTCTGCCCAGAGATCAGAGTGAAGTCAGTGCACAGAGATCAGAGGATGAGGTCATTGCCCTGAGATCAGAGGGTGGGGAAGGTCAGCACCTTGATATGAGAGGGAAAGGTCAATTCCCAAAGATCGGAGGGTGTGGTCAGTCTCCAGGCCAAAGGGGAGGTGTAACTAACCAGAGAGAGAGAGGGTGAGGTCACTGGGCAGGCCTGAGAAGGTGGGGTTACTGCACACAGATCAGAGAGTGGGTTCACGGTCCAAGCCTGAGAGTTCGGGTCACTCCTGAACTCTATAGTGGGGCTGGTCCAGGCCTGAAAGGATGTGGTCACTGTCCAGAGATCAGAGGGTGGGGTCAGTGCCCAGAGATCAGAGGGTATGGTCACTGTCCAGGCCTGAGAGGGCAGGGTCACTATACACAGATCAGAGGGTGGGGTCATTGCCCAGAGATCAAAGGGTGAGGCCGCAGTCCAGGCCTGAGAGTGTGGTCACTCCAAAGAGAACAGAGGGCAAGGCCACTGCCCAGATACCAGAAGGTGAGGTCACTGTCCAGAGATAACAGGGTAGTATCACTCCCCAGACCTGAAGTGTGGTGCCACCGCCCAATAATCAGAGTTGGGGTCACTGCCCAGGCCTGAGAGGGTAGTCACTGCCCAAAGATCAGAGGGTAGGGTCACTGCCCAGAGATCAAAGGGTGAGGCCGCAGTCCAGGCCTGAGAGTGTGGTCACTCCAAAGAGAACAGAGGGCGAGGTCACTGCCTAATGATCAGAGGGTGGGGTCACTGTCCAGTGACTGATATTGTGGGATCTCTGTCTAAAGATCAGAGGATGTGTCACTGCCCAGAGATCAGACAGTGGGGTCACTGCACAAAGATCAGAGGACAAAGTTACCACCCAGGGTGCAGAGGGCCAGGCTGCCTCCTGTTTCTGTGAAGGCAGAGCTGCTCCTTCGGTTGCAGAGGGCAGGCCTCCTGCCCATGATGGAGGCAGGTGGCCACCGGGGACTGTCCATGTTCTGGGTTCCAGAGAGTGGGGCTCTCTCCTGGGTCCAGCGGTTGGAGTCTCTGCACAGGGCTCAAGGTTCAGACTTCCTCCTTTCCTGAGGGCAGGGCTTCCTCCCGGTTACAGAGGGCGGGGCTAAGTCCTCAGCAGCAGAGGGCAGCATAGCTGCTCGGGTCTGAGGGGCAGAACCTCCACGCAGGGCTTGGGGACACCACCGAGAGCCAGGGGGCCTGGCCACCTCTTCTTTCCAGATGGTGGGCTGCCACCTAGAGCTGAGGTGGGCCAGTGGATAGAGCCACAGAGAATTCTTCTAAACCCGTTATTCCTAATGGGATTTGCCCTGTTGTGTTACAAACTGTTTTAAAGCAGCGACAGCTTTTTTTCCTTCCAGTTTCCCTGTTTTGGAATGGAAATGTTTGTCCTATGCCTGTCCCACTGTTATATCTTGAAAGCAGGTAACTGTTTTCTAGGTTTCACAGATTCACAGCTGGAGAGAAACTTTACCCCAGGATCGACCCATACCTCATTTAGATGATATTTAGATGTGATTTTGGACTTGAGTTGATCCTAAAATGCATTAAGACTTGGGGGGCGATTAGAATGTGATGAATGTATTTTTCACGTGGAGAAGACATGAGTTTTGGGGGGGGAGGCAAAGGGCAGATTGTTATCGGTTGGATTATGTCCCCAGGAAAGGATATATTGAAGTCTTCACCCCCAGTGTCTCAGGATGTGACCTTATGTGGAAATAGAGTCATTCCAGATATAATTAGTTAAAATAACAACAGAATGGGAAAGACTAGAGATCTCTTCAAGAAAATTAGAGACACCAAGGGGACATTTCATGCGAAGATGGGCTCGGTAAAGGACAGAAATGGTATGGACTTAACAGAAGCAGAAGATATTAAGAAGAGATGGCAAGAATACACAGAAGAACTGTACAAAAAAGATCTTCATGACCCAGATAATCACGATGGTGTGATCACTGACCTAGAGCCAGACATCCTGGAATGTGAAGTCAAGTGGGCCTTAGAAAGCCCACTATGAACAAAGCTAGAGGAGGTGATGGAATTCCAGTTGAGCTATTTCAAATCCTCAAAGATGATGCTGTGAAAGTGCTGCGCTCAATATGCCAGCAAATTTGGAAAACTCAGCAGTGGCCACAGGACTGGAAAAGGTCAGTTTTCATTCCCATTCCTAATAAAGGCAATGCCAAAGAATGCTCAAACTACCGCACAATTGCACTCGCCTCACACACTAGTAAAGTAATGCTCAAAATTCTCAAAGCCAGGCTTCAGCAATACGTGAACTGTGAACTTCCAGATGTTCAAGCTGGTTTTAGAAAAGGCAGAGGAACCAGAGATCAAATTGTCAACATCCTCTGGATCATCAAAAAAGCGAGAGAGTTCCAGAAAAACAACTATTTCTGCTTTATTGACTATGCCAAAGCCTTTGACTGTGGGGATCACAATAAACTGAGGAAAATTCTGAAAGAGATGGGAATACCAGACCACCTGACCTGCCTCTTGAGAAACCTATATGCAGGTCAGAAAGCAACAGTTAGAACTGGACATGGAACAACAGATTGGCTCCAAATAGGAAAAGGAGTACGTCAAAGCTGTATACTGTCATCCTGCTTATTTAACTTATATGCAGAGTACATCATGAGAAATGCTGGGCTGGAAGAATCACAAGCTGGAATCAAGATTGCCGGGAGAAATATCAATAACCTCAGATATGCAGATGACACCACCCTTATGGCAGAAAGTGAAGAGGAACTCAAAAGCCTCTTGATGAAAGTGAAAGAGGAGAGTGAAAAAGTTGGCTTAAAGCTCAACATTCAGAAAACGAAGATCATGGCATCTGGTCTTAGTTTTGGCATCACTTCATGGGAAATAGATGGGGAAACAGTGGAAACAGTGTCAGACTTTATTTTTCTGGGCTCCAAAATCACTGCAGATGGTGACTGCAGCCATGAAATTAAAAGACGCTTAGTCCTTGGAAGGAAAGTTATGACCAACCTAGATAGCATATTCAAAAGCAGAGACATTACTTTGCCCAAAAAGGTCCATCTAGTCAAGGCTATGGTTTTTCCTGTGGTCATGTATGGATATGAGTTGGACTGTGAAGAAAGCTGAGCACCAAAGAATTGATGCTTTTGAACTGTGGTGTTGGAGAGGACTCTTGAGAGTCCCTTGGACTGCAAGGAGATCCAACCAGTCCATTCAGAAGGAGATCAGCCCTGGGATTTCTTTGGAAGGAATGATGCTAAAGCTGAAACTCCAGTACTTTGGCCACCTCATGTGAAGATTTGACTCATTGGAAAAGACTCTGGTGCTGGGAGGGATTGGGGGCAGGAGGAGAAGGGGACGACAGAGGATGAGATGGCTGGATGGCATCACCAACTCAACGGACGTGAGTTTGAGTGACTCTGGGAGTTGGTGATGGACAGGGAGGCCTGGCGTGCTGTGATTCATGGGGTCGCAAAGAGTCGGACACAACTGAGCGACTGAACTGAACTGAACTGTGAGACCATGGCCCCACGAACACCAAGCTTTTAGGCTTGTAGCCCCCAAGACTCTGAGACAGCAAATTTCTGTCGTTTTCAACCGTCCAGTTTGTGATGCTTTGTTACAGCAGCCCAAGAAAACTAATACAGACTCTGATACTCCTAGCTGTCCCACACATTGCTAATCCTCCATCCTACTCACGCTCTGAATCCCCATGCTAGACCACCCTTCCGTGACAATACCCTCATTGACCGGCTTGGGCTCTGACACTCCACACTGAGCTGCTCATAAACTGCTCATCAATGTAATGCCTTCCTCTCTCCTCCTGGATTCTGATTCTTTACACCGAATCAAAGAAAGAAAGTGAAGTCGCTCAGTCATGTCCAACTCTTTTTGACCCCGTGGACTGTAGCCCGCCAGGCTCCTCCATCTATGGGATTTTCTAGGCAAGAATACTGGAGTGGGTTGCCGTTTCCTTCTCCATATCAACCCCCTAGAAAAACATCCTTCTCAGGCTCTGACTCCACCCCAGGCTGCCTTCATCTATGGTTTTCCCCCTTACCACAACTGAGCAGCCCGACCCAGCACCACTCCTCTGCTTGGACAGCTATCTTGCTCTGTCCCATCTATTGACTTTAGGACTAAATTTTTATAGAAGAGATGGGAAGCGAAGGAAAGGAAGGGGTAAAAGAAGAGTCAGACTTGGTTTTAAGAAATAAAATATGAAATATGAAGTCAAAGTCTCTTTCATATTCTTTCATGGTCTCATTCACCTCCCTTTCCCCACAGGGGTACTACTATCCTAAATGTTTTTCTCTTTCATGCAGGATTTTATACTGCTACTACTACATAAATGGTTACCCATAAACATGATTCAAACTTCAAATAAATTATATCATTCTGCAGCTTACTGGGTTTTGCTCAATATTATGTTTTTAAAGTACACGTTGTTAATACATAGCTCCAAGTCTTTCACTTAAGTTACTGCATAAGCATGAGTGTAGCGTAATTTTTATTTACTGAATCTCCTGTTGATGGGCATTTAGTAAGTCCCACATTATAACCGTGGATTTGTCATATTTTACATTCTCTATATCATTTTTGTTTCATGTGTTTAGAGGCTCTGTGTTTTGGTGCATGTATATTTTAGAATCATTTGGTTTCCTGGTGGATTGATCCTTTTAGCATTATGTAATGTGCCTCTTTGTGTCTACCAAGTAAAGTCTACTACATCTGATATAAATATGGTTGGTCTTGCTTTCTTTTAAAATTAATATTTGCTTTGAATACTTTGTTCCATTATATTACATTCAACTTATGTATGTCATTATGTATGAAGTGAGTGCATCTCTTATAGACATACATAGTTGGAGAATATTTTTAATCCACTCTGCTAATCTCTGTCTTTTAATAGGTTTGGGTTTTTTTTTTTAGTTTTCTTTTTTTACTAAAGTATAGTTGATATATTAGTTTCAGGTGTACCACATAGTGATTCAACATTATATACAGTAAAAATTGATTACCACAATAATTCTAGTAACCATCTCTCAGCATACAAAGTTATTGCAATATTATTGTGCTGTATATTACATCCCTGTGATTATTTCACGATTGGAAGTTTGTGCCTCTTAATCCCATTAACCTATTTCACCCAACCTCCTACTCCCCTCCCCTCAGGAGACCACTGGTTTGTTCTCTGCTATCTATGAGTCTGTTTCTGTTTTGTTTCATTTGTTCATTTGTTTCATTTTATAGGTTTCACAGTATATATATATCACACAGTATTTAGCTTTCTCTAACATTTCAATTTGCATAACACCTTCTAGGTCCATGCATATTGTCACAGATGGCAAGATTTCATTCTTTTTTTATGGTTGAGTAATATTCCATTATGGGCTTCCCTGGTAGCTCAGACAGTAAAGAATTCACCTGCAATGCGGGAGACCTGGATTCGAGCCCTGGGTTGGGAAGATCGCCTGGGGGAGGGCATGGCAACCACTCCAGAATTCTTCCCTGGAGAATCTCCATGGACAGAGGAGCCTGGTGGGCTCCAGTCCATGGGGTCGCAAAGAGTCGGACATGACTGAAACTTAGCACACACACATGGTAGTTCCAGTTTTAATGTTCTGAGGAAACCTCCTAATTGTTTTTCATAGTGGCTGTACCAATTTTACATTTCCTCCAACAGTGCATGAAGGTCTCCTTTTCTGCACACCCTCTTGAACACTTGATCTTGTTATCGTGGTGACAGTCACTCTGACGGGTGTGAAATGATAACTCATTGTGGTTTTGATTTGCATTTCCTTGACGATTACCGATGTTGAGCATCTTTTCGTGTGTCTTTTGGCTCTCTGTCTTTCTCAGGAAAATGTGTATTCAGGTCCTCTGCCCATTTTTTTAATATGACTGGATTTTTAAAATATTTAGTTGTGTGATTCTTTACATATTTTGGATATTAACCTCTTATCAGGTATTTCACTTGCAAATATCTTCCCCCATTCAAGAGGTTGCCTATTCATTTTGCTGATGGTTTGCTTCACTATGAAAAAGATTTTTAAAATGTAATCCATTTGTTTATTTTTGCTTTTTATTTCCCTTGCCTGACGAGACATTTCCAAAGAAATATTGCTAAGACCAGTGTCAAAGGGCATACTATACTGCCTGTGTTTTTCTCTAAGAATTTTATGGTTTCAGGTGTTACATTTAAATCTTTAATTCATTTTGGGTTTATTTTTGTGTAATGATGTAGACAGTGGTCTGGTTTCATTTTTTACAGCTGTCTGGTTTTCTTAACACCACCTATTGAGGAGACTGTTTTTTCCACTAATGACTGTGTTTAGATTATTTACATTTAAGGTAATCATTGCTAGGTTAGGTTTTAAGTCTGCTATTTTTTATTTGTTTTCTGTTTGTTTCCTCTGTTTCTCGTTACTCTTTTATTGCCTTCTTGTGGGTTACTTGAAAAATTTCAGGAATCCATCTTGATTCATGTATCATGTTTTTAAAGGCATTTTGAATAATGTTTTTAATGATTGCTCTAGGAACTGCAATATACATAGGTAACTTACCAAAGTCTACTTTGAGTGACACATAGGAAACTTACTTCCGTTTATATCCCTTTACACTGCCCATTTTTAAAATATAATTGTCTTAAATATTTCCTTTACATATACAAACACCACATCAGATGGTGTTACAATTTTTGCTTTAACCATAAAATATGATTTAAGAAACACACACAAAAATAAGATAGTCCATTATTCTTATCCCTATTTTTACCCATTTTGATGTTCTTCTTTCCTTTCTGAAGTTCTAAGTCTTCTAATTTCTTTTCTCTCTATGGTTCAGATTGGGCGAATTCTATTAATCTCTCTTTAAACTCACTGAGTTTATCCTTTGTCTTTTTTACTCTGCTATTGAGCCCATCCAATGAGTGGGGTTTTTTAAATTTCCTGTTATCATATTTTTCAGTCAGTACTATAATTTCCACTTAGTCCTTTTTTAAGCTTCTATTTCTTTGCTGAGATTTTTCTATTTTTTATTTCAAGAAAGTATGTAATTGGTCTGTATTAGGTCCCCAGGGCTGCCATAACAATGTACCCAAAACTGGGTGGTTTAAAACAACAGAAATTTATCATATCACAGTTCTGGAGGCTTGAAGCCTGAAATCAAGGTGCCAGCAGGGCCATGCTCCTTGTAAACTTGTAGGGGAAAATGCTTCCTTTCTTCCTCCTAGCTCCTGGTGATTGCTACTAATCCTTGCCATTCCTTGGTTTGCAGCTGCAGCACTTCAGTCTCAGCCTCTGTTGTCACATGGCATTCTACCTTCATGTGTCTCCTTAGAGGGACACCAGTCATATTTGATTAAGGGCACCGGACTCCAGGATGACCTCATCTTAACTAATTACATCTGCAATGATCCTATTTCCAAATTCTGTCACATTCTAAGGTATGACTACAATATATGTCTTGGGAGAATACAATTTAACCAAAAACATTATCAAAGACTATACTTTCATCATTTAAATGCTTTTGAACTTAAGACTTGTTTTATGGCCCAGAATATGTCCTGTCTGTCTTGGCACTTGAAAAGAATGTGTGTTTGGGGTTCTTGGGTGAAGTGTGGTATAAATGTCACTTGGGATGTGCTTGTTGACAGTTCAGTTCAGGTCTCCGAGGTCCTTTACTGGTTTTCTGTCTATTTGATCATCAGTTACTGAGACAGGAGTGTTGAGCTATTTCCACGTTGTTGTTGTTGTTTAGTCACTCAGTCGTGTCTGACTATTTTGCGACTCCATGGACTGTAACCTGCCAGGATCCTCTGTCCATGGGATTGCCCAGGCAAAAATACTGGAGTGAGTTGCCATTTCCTCTCCAGGGGATCTTCCTGACCCAGGGATTGAACCTGCATCTCTTGCATTGGAAAGCATATTCTTTACCACTGAGCCACCAGGGAATAATCTATCTATTGCTTTTCTCCTGTGTTATCAGTTTCTGCTTCATGTATTTTAAGGCTCTGTTTCTTGTTACTTCATTTCTTTCTCTTTTTTTTTTTTTTGCCTTTCTTTGGGTTACCTGCACATGATTTTAGGATTCCATCTTGATTTATTTTTAGGTTCCACCAGGCTTTTGTTTGTTAACCAGGACCCCCAACATATTTTTAGCTGTGAAGCCACAAAAAGAGTAATAATGAGGCCCCAGCTTTCCTGTCTCCACTAATTCCCCCTTCACTGTTTCACTTCACTGACTAAACACGCTTCGCTTCTCAGATGGCCCTGTAATCTCCTATTTGTCCACTCTAGCCAGCACTTCAGCATAGATGCTTCGTGACAGTTTCTCAGATCTTCTTTCTCCCCAACTCTTTGAAAGTTGTGTAAGGTCCAATGTTATTTCATAATACATATAGTGGCCCTGCCACTCCCCTGACTGAATCCTGAGAGAGAATAGAGGGCATGTGCAGAGAAGGGCCAAGACAGTCCAGCTATTTCAACCTTCAGAGCCAAGGCCCCAGATACACGAGTAGAGCCATCTTAGACCACTGAAATTGGTACTTAAAAATAATGTGCTTTTGCAAAAAAGAAAAGAAGAAGAAGAAGAAAGGAAAAAGCTAAAACAGGTGTATTAACTTTGGGACCGAGTTGTGGGGAGAGGCTAGAAAAACAGCTAGGAAAATGTTAGTAAAGGTTGGGAAATGGGTGAACAAAGTAGAATCTCTAAGAGTAGTGAGGAAACTATAATAGAAGGTTGGAAAATGACATCTCATGTCATATAGGTAAAAAAACAATTGGCAAAACTGTCATCTGCAGTAAACAGAAGATGGAAAATATGTACCTAATGAACTTGTGTATCTACCTAAGGAGAACGTCCAGTCAAGCAGAATGCTGATAGTGCCATTTAACATCTAGCCGCATGTGATAATGTACACAAAGAGAGAGGTGAGCCGAGCAGCATTTGCAAATGGAATTTTAGAGGAAATATAGAAGAGCCGGGATTTTCTGGGTCAGAAAATAAAACTTTTGCATTTCTAGTTTTCCGAGCCAGCAAAGATTAAGAGTGTAACGTAAGATCCTTTGTGAAGACCCCAGAAAGATATAAGTTGGTACTTAAGAAACCTTTTCAAATAGAAAAAAAGGCATTGTATATAGGCAGAACACTGACATAAATCATACCTGTAGGTTTTTTGGATCTGTCTCCTAAGAGAAAAGAAACAAAAGCAAAAATAAACAATTGGGACCTAATTAAACTTAAAAGCTTTATGCAGTAAAGGAAACCATCAGCAAAATGGAAAGATAATATACTAAATGTGAGAACATACTTACAAACGATATGACTGTTAAGGGGTTACTATCCAAAATATATAAACAGCTCATACATCAACATCAAAATCAAAATCAACATCAAATCAACATAAAAAAAATCCAATTTAAAAATGGGCAGAACTGCATAGACTTTTTCCAAAGAAGACATTCAGATGGCCAACAGGCAAATGAAAAGATGCTCAACACAGTTAATCATCAGAGAAATGCAAGTCAAAAGCAGAATGAGATATCACCTCACACCTGTCAGAATAGTTATCATCAAAAAAGACTACAGATGACCAATGTTAACAAGGATGTGGAGCAAAGGGAACCCTAGTACATTGTTGGTAGGAATGTAAATTGGTGTAGTTACTATGGAAAACAGTATGGAGGTTCTTAAAAAACCTGAATATAGAAATACCATGTGATCCAGCAATTCCACTCATGGATACATAGCCAATGAAGTAAAAAACACTGTTTCAGGACTTCCCTGGTGGCTCAGTGATAAAGAATCTGATTGCCAATCGGGAGACAAGGGTTCAATCCCTGATCCAGGAAGATCCCACATGCTGCGGGGCAACTAAGCCCCTGCACCACAGCTATTGAGCCCGTGCTCTAGAGCCCGGGAGCCACAACTCCTGAGCCCTCGTAACACAACTACTGTAGCCCACGCACCCTTGAGCCTATGCTCCACAAGAAAAGCCACCACAATGAGAAGCCTGCACATCACGACTAGAGAGTAACCCCCACCTCCCCTACAACTAGAGAAAAGCTTCAGCAGCAACCCAGCAGAGCCAAAAATAAATACATAAAAAATACTAGTTCAGTAAGATACATGCACTTCAGTGCTCATAGCAGCACTTATGTGGAAGCAATCCAAGTGCCCATTCAACAGATGAACAGATAAAGAAGATGCAATGGAATATTAGTCATAAAAATAGAATGAGATTTTTCCATTTGCAGCAGCATGGATGGACCCAGAGGGTGTAATTCTTACTGAATCTTAAGTCAGATACAGAAAGACAAATACATATGTTATCACTTATACGTAGAATCTAAAAAATAAAACAAATGACTAATATAACAAAACAGAAACAGACTTACAAATATAGATAACAAACTAGTGGTTACCAGTGGGGAGAGGGAAGAGAAGAGGGGCAATACAGAGGTATAAAGTATTATGCATACAATAATCTACAAGAACATATTGTACAGCACAGGGGATATAGCCAATATTTTATAATAATTTTAATGGAGTATAATCTGTAAACATATTGAATCACTACGCTGTACACCAGAAACTAACGAAACACTGCAAATCAACTACACTTCAACTTAAAAAGAAAAAAGGCATTGTCCCCAGCCCTTAACATGCCATCCAAAGTAGAAAGAAGCCCATCTCAAAAAATGTTGTGGGTATAATTGCATTCTACGGACTCAGATTCATATGAACCCCATACTTTATTCCTTTGAATCTATAAATGTTCTATATGTTCCCTCCCTCTTACTGCGCCCCCAGCTGAAGTTGCTATATAACACAGGGAGCTCAGCCCGGTGCTCTGTGACAACCTACAGGGGTGGGATGGGGGGACGGGAAGAGGGAGGGAACATATGTATACTCATGGCTGATTCACGTAGTTGTACGGCAGAAGCTAATACAACATTGCAAAGCAATTATCCAATTAAAAATAAATTTTAAAAGTCACTATAAGTTCTGTACAAATATATTACAACATAATAATTTAAAAAAGTATGTGTGTGCGTGTGCTCACATGGTAATGTATTCGTTAGGGTTTCCCTGGTAGCTCAGATACCTGGTTTCCCTGGTAATGAATCTGGCTGCAAAGCAGGAGACCTGGGTTCAGTCCCTGAGTTGGGAAGATCCCCTGGAGAAGGGAACCACTACCCACTCCAGTACTCTGGCCTGGAGAAATCCATGGACGGAGGAGCCTGGCAGGGGTCCCAAAGAGTTGGACCACGGGGTCCATGCAGTCCCAAAGAATCGGACATGACTGAGCAACTTCACTTTCACTTTCAATGTGTATGTTTCCATGTTACTGTCTCAATTCATCCCACCCTCTTCTTCCCCCGCTGTGCCCACAAGTCTGTTCTCTGTGTCTGCATCTCTATTCCTGCCCTGCAAATAGGTTCATCAGTACCATTTCCTAGATTCCATACGTATGTGTTAATATACAATATTTGTTTTCCCCCTTCTGACTTACTTCACTCTGTATAACAGGCTCTAGGTTCACCACCTCACTAGATCTGACTCAAATACCGAACCCACATTTTTAAGAGAACTGAACTAGCAAAACCCCTTCAAATAGATCTAAGAAGGCTTGAGATTGCTCCATTTGCAAATCCCAACTGGGCCCCCGACTTTCTGTGCGTAGGGAGGGAGCAGGCTGAGAAAGCCACTAAGCTGCAAACATAGACCTTTTTTTTAAATAAAAGCATGACCCATGGGGCCATGTCAAGAGCCCAGAAGATGGAAATAAGAACTATGAATAACAGTAAACTAGGAAGCCACTCCCAGGGAATAGAATGAGGATTGAGTCAAGGATTTCTCTGCTCCAAGAAAAGGGGGACCTGGCAGCACATATCCAGGTGGTTCTATGGTTGCTATGGGTCAATGACTCCTTTGTACCTCTCTTTTCAAGTGGGAGTGTTTACTGTAGTTATCTTGTCCCCATGTCACCATTGTGGTTGGAGGGCAGTACTAGATAACTTGTGTGGCAGATTGCATTTTTCCAAATATGGGCACGTTAATATATAGATTATCCTATATGCTGTTCTCACAATGTGACATTGACAGCTCTCTTCAAGATGGTGGCATCCATGTTCCTTGCCTTTGAGCTTGGGTGGACTTTTGTAACTGCCTCAGCCAAATAAAATGTGGTGAAAGTGATGCCGTATGACTTCCGAAGCTGGGTCACGAAAGGTAACAGCTTTTGCCTGGCACCCTCTCTCACATGCTCTTGCTCTTGCTCTCGCTCTCTCTCTCCCCTTGCCCTGGAAACGCAGTGCTGTGTTGTGAGGAAGCCTAGTCAATATGAAGAGATTAGTGTGGCTGTTCTAGCTGACAACCACAGACAGGCTCCTAGCCAACAGCTACAAGCCACACATGTGAGTAAACAGAGCCTTAAGATGACGCTAGCCTTCACTGAAAGGGTCTTCCAACTGAAGCCTCAGACATCATGGAACAGAGACAAACTATACCCTCTGATGCCCTGTCTGAAAGAGAAGCCAAGAAGGTAATAAATTATTTTGCATTGTTTTAAGCCACTAAGTATAGGGGTAAAACACCCTCTTCCAACAACACAAGAGAAGACTCTACACATGGACGTCACCAGATGGCCAACACCGAAACCAGACTGATTATATTCTCTGCAGCCAAAGATGCAGAAGCTCTATACAGTCAGCAAAAACAAGAGCAGGAGCTGACTGTGGCTCAGACCATGAACTCCTTATTGCCGAATTCAGACTTAAATTGAAGAAAGTAGGGAAAACCACTAGACCATTCAGGTATGACCTAAATCAAATCCCTTATGCTTATACAGTGGAAGTGAGAAATAGATTTAAGGGCCTGGATCTGATAGATAGAGTGCCTGATGAACTATGGAATGAGGTTCGTGACATTGTACAGGAGACAGGGATCAAGACCATCCCCAAGAAAAAGAAATGCAAAAAAGCAAAATGGCTGTCTGGGGAGGCCTTACAAATAGCTGTGAAAAGAAGAGAAGCAAAAAGCAAAGGAGAAAAGGAAAGATATAAACATCTGAATGCAGAATTCCAAAGAATAGCAAGAAGAGATAAGAAAGCCTTCTTCAGCGATCAATGCAAAGAAATAGAGGAAAATAACAGTATGGGAAAGACTAGGGATCTCTTCAAGAAAATCAGAGATACCAAAGGAACATTTCATGCAAAGATGAGCTCGATAAAGGACGGAAACGGTATGGACCTAACCGAAGCAGAAGATATTAAGAAGAGATGGCAAGAATACACAGAAGAACTGTACAAAAAAGATCTTCACGACCCAGATAATCACGATGGTGTGATCACTGACCTACAGCCAGACATCCTGGAATGTGAAGTCAAGTGGGCCTTAGAAAGCATCACTACGAACAAAGCTAGTGGAGGTGATAGAATTCCAGTTGAGCTATTCCAAATCCTGAAAGATGATGCTGTGAAAGTGCTGCACTCAATATGCCAGCAAATTTGGAAAACTCAGCAGTGGCCACAGGACTGGAACAGGTCAGTTTTCATTCCAATCCCAAAGAAAGGCAATGCCAAAGAATGCTCAAACTACCACACAATTGCACTCATCTCACACGCTAGTAAAGTAATGCTCAAAATTCTCCAAGCCAGGCTTCAGCAATATGTGAACCGTGAACTTCCTGATGTTCAAGCTGGTTTTAGAAAAGGCAGAGGAACCGGAGATCAAATTGCCAACATCCGTTGGATCATGGAAAAAGCAAGAGAGTTCCAGAAAAACATCTATTTCTGCTTTATTGACTAAGCCAAAGCCTTGGACTGTGTGGATCACAATAAACTGTGGAAAATTCTGAAAGAGATGGGAATACCAGACCACCTGATCTGCCTCTTTAGAAATTTGTATGCAGGTCAGGAAGCAACAGTTAGAACTGGACATGCAACAACAGACTGGTTCCAAATAGGAAAAGGAGTTCGTCAAGGCTGTATATTGTCACCCTGTTTATTTAACTTATATGCAGAGTACATCATGAGAAATGCTGGACTGGAAGAATCACAAGCTGGAATCAAGATTGCCGGGAGAAATATCAATAACCTCAGATATGCAGATGACACCACCCTTATGGCAGAAAGTGAAGAGGAACTCAAAAGCCTCTTGATGAAAGTGAAAGAGGAGAGTGAAAAAGTTGGCTTAAAGCTCAACATTCAGAAAACGAAGATCATGACATCCGGTCCCACCACTTCATGGGAAATAGATGGGGAAACAGTGGAAACAGTGTCAGACTTTATTTTTCTGGGCTCCAAAATCACTACGGATGGTGACTGCAGCCATGAAATTAAAAGACGCTCATTCCTTGGAAGGAAAGTTATGACCAACCTAGATAGCATATTCAAAAGCAGAGACATTACTTTGCCAACAAAGGTTCGTCTAGTCAAGGCTATGGTTTTTCCAGTGGTCATGTATGGGTGTGAGAGTTGGACTGTGAAGAAGGCTGAGCGCCCAAGAATTGATGCTTTTGAACTGTGGTGTTGGAGAAGACTCTTGAGAGTCCCTTGGACTGCAAGGAGATCCAACCAGTCCATTCTGAAGGAGATCAGCCCTGGGATTTCTTTGGAAGGACTGATGCTGAGGCTGAAACTCCAGTACTTTGGCCACCTCATGCGAAGAGTTGACTCATTGGAAAAGACTCTGATGCTGGGAGGGATTAGGGGCAGGAGGAGAAGGGGACAACAGAGGATGAGATGGCTGGATGGCATCACTGACTCGATGGACGAGTCTCAGTGAACTCCGGGAGTTGGTGATGGACAGGGAGACCTGGCGTGCTGCGATTCATGGGGTCGCAAAGAGTCGGACACGACTGAGAGACTGATCTGATCTGATCTGAAGTATAGGGGTAACTTGTTATGTGGCAGTAGATAACGAATGCAAAGTGTTTTGTGAGAAGCTACCTCTGGGTGTGACTGTAGATGACAAAATTCTGGACATTGAGCTGAGGCTATAATTAGATGAAATATCTGAGGTCTTAGGAAAAGTAAATATATTTTGCACGTAGGAGGAACACAAATCACAGGTACCAAAGAGAGGACAGTGCTATACTGTCATATTAATCACCAACAATGGTTAATCCTCTGCTATATTGACCACGGGCTTGACTGTGTGACATGCTTTGGCCGAGATGATGAAAGCAAAATCTTGAAATCTTGAAACTAGTTGTACTTTGGGGTTTGCCCTTTCTTACTGCTGGGGAACCTAAGACCACCATGTGAAGCAGCATAGCCTTAGCTCCTAGAGGATTAAAAAACTCATGGAGTGAGAGCCCAATTATACAGGTCATTCCAGTTGAGGCCCCAGAATTAGACAGGCAAAGACAGGGCATATTCATGCAAGGCAGAGGCACAGAGTCACAAACCGGCTGGTTGTGTGCTGTTCTATATTTCTGTAAGGTCAGGTTTGAGAGGGAGTATTGCAATAGGATCTTGTAGAGGTAGACAGGAACCGAGGCACAAAAATGTTTTATGCTTTGTTTTCATTCTTTCTTCCTTAGGAGGTAAATACACTAGGGCTTAAGGATGGATTGAATGTCAAGGTCGTGGAGGAAGGGAGGCATCTAGGGGCATTGTCTGGGGTCTGGCTCAGTAGAACTGGTACCAGTCACTGAGGCAGGAACTATAGGAAGAATGATAAGGCCTTTTTTAGTTCTTTTTAGTGAGGGGAGGCTGAGTTGAGTTTTGAGTATGTCAGTTTCAGTTGTTTGTCAGACATCCATATAGACATGTTTGGCTGGCAGTAATGTATATAACCAGGCTAGAGTTTTAAATGCAGGAGTTGTAGTCATATATGTGAAAATAAAACAAGAACACATACAATATGTCGATTAAGAGTATAGCTTTTGGGCTCATTTAACTTGGATTCAAATCTCAGCTCCACCACATATTAACCACAGTCATTGAGAAAAAAATGTCTTCATCTACAGAGACAGAGTAAATCTAGACAAAGGTTGTTGTGAGGATTAAACGAGGCAAGGTTTAGCAAAGAATCTAAAATTAATGAATTCTCAATAAGTGGCAGATATTGTTACCAAATGATCAAGAAATAACAAAGAAGTAGACCAAACCATGGAGCCAAGAAGTGGCCGAAAGGCACTTGAAAAGATGCTTAACATCACTAATCATCAGAGAAATGCAAATCAAAAGTACAATAAGATAGCACCCCACATCCATTAGGAGAGCTAGTATTAGAAGAAAGAGAGAGAGAGAGAGAAGGAGGGAGGGAAAGAGGGGAAAAAGAAGAGAAAAAGGAAGGAAGGAAGGAAATAACAAGTGTTGGCAACAATGTGGAGAAATTGAAACTCTTATGTACTGTTGGGGGGATGGTAAAATAGAATAACCCCCATGGAAAACAGTAAAGATCCTCAAGAAATTTAAAATACAATCACCATATGATCCAGCAATCCCACTTCTAGGTATATATCCAAAAATTTTTGAAATAGGATCTCAAAGAGACATTTGCACATCCATATTCATAGGAGTACTAGTCACAATAGGTTGTCTGAGGAGGCCTTGCAAATAGCTGAGAAAAGAAGGGAAGCAAAAGGCAAAGCAGAAAAGGAAAGTTATACCCATCTGAAGGCAGAGTTCCAACGAATAGCAAGGAGAGAAAAGAAAGCCTTTCTAAGTGATCAATGCAAAGAAATAGAGGAAAACAATAGTCTGGGAAAGACTAGAGATCTCTTCAAGAAAATTAGAGATACCAAGGGAACATTTCATGCAAAGATGGACACAATAAAGGACAGAAACAGTATGGACCTAACAGAAGCAGAAGATATTAAGAAGAGGTGGCAAGAATACACAGAAGAACTGTACAAAAATGATCTTCATGACCCAGATAACCACAATGGTGTGATCACTCACCTAGAGCCAGACATCCTGGAGTCCAAAGTCAAGTGGGCCTTACGAAGCATCACTACAAACAAAGCTAGTGGAGGTGATGGAATTCCAGCTGAGCTATTTCAAGTCCTAAAAGATGATGCTGTGAAAGTGCTGCACCCAATATGCCACCAATCTGGAAAACTCAGCAGTGGCCACAGGACTGGAAAAGGTCAGTTTTCACTCCAATCCCAAAGAAAGGCAATGCCAAAGAATGTTCAAGTACCACACAATTGCACTCATCTCACACACTAGTAAAGTAATGCTCAAAATTCTCCAAGCCAGGCTTCAACATTACATGAACTGACATGTACCCCAATGTTCATCGCAGCACTGTTTATGATAGCTAGGACATGGAAGCAACCTAAATAGCCATCAGCAGACGAATAGATAAGAAAGCTGTGGTACATATATACAATGGAATATTACTCAGCTATTAAAAAGAGTGTATTTGAATCAGTTCTAATGAGGTGGATGAAACTGGAGCCTGTTATACAGAGTGAAGTAAGTCAGAAAGAAAAACACCAATATAGTATATTAATGCATGTATATGGAATTTAGAAAGATGGTAACAATGACCCTATGTGTGAGACAGCAAAAGGGACACAGATGTAAAAAACAGACTTTTGCACTTTGTGGGAGAAGGCGAGGGTGGGATGATTTGAGAGAATAACATTGAAATATGTATATTACCATATGTGAAATAGATTGCCAGTCCGGGTTCTATGCATGAGACAGGGTGCTCAGGGCCAGTGTACTGGGATGACCCTGAGGGATGGGATAGGGAGGAAGGTGGGTGGGGGTTCAGAATGAGGAACACGTGTACACCCATGGCTGATTCATGTCAATGTATGGCAAAAACCACTACAATATTGTAAAGTAATTAGCCTCCAATTTAAAAAAAAATAAATTATTATTTTTTAAAAAGACACATTAAAAAACAAAACAGTATGTGAACTGAGAACTTCCAGATGTTCAAGCTGGATTAGAAAAGGCAGAGGAACCAGAGCTCAAATTACCAACATCCAGTGGATCATAGAAAAAGCAAGAGAGTTCCAGAAAATATATCTACTTCTGCTTTATTGACTATGTCAAAGCCTTTGACTGTGTGGATCACAACAAACGGTGGAAAATTCTGAAAGGAATGCCAGACCACCTTACCTGCCTCCTGAGAAATCTGTATGCAGGTCAGGAAGCAACAGTTAGAACTGGACATGGAACAACAGACTGGTTCCAAATCAGGAAAGGAGTACGTCAAGGCTGTATATTGTCACCCTGCTTATTTAACTTATATGCAGAGTACATTATGTGAAATGCCGGGCTGGATGAAACACAGGCTGGAATCAAGATTGCCAGATGAAATATCAATAACCTCAGATATGCAGATGCACCACCCTTATGGCAGAAATTGAACAGGAACTGAAGAGCCTCTTGATGAAAGTGAAGAAAGAAAGTGAAAAAGCTGGCTTGAAACACAACATTCAAAAAACTAAGATCATGGCATCTGGTCCCATCACTTCATGGAAAATAGATGGAGAAACAGTGGAAACAGTGTCAGACTTTATTTTCTTGGGCTCCAAAATCACTGCAGATGGTGACTGCAGCCATAAAATTAAAAGACTCTTACTCTTGGAAGAAAAGCTATGACCAACCTAGACAGCATATTAAAAAGAAGAGACAATACTTTGCCAACAAAGGTCCATCTAGTCAAAGCTATGGTTTTTCCAGTAGTCATGTATGAATATGAGAGTTGAACTATAAAGAAAGCTGTGCACTTGAGAATTGATGCTTTTGAACTGTGGTGTTGGAGAAGACTCTTGAGAGTCCCTTGAATTGCAAGGAGATCAAACCAGTCCATCCAAGATGAGATCAGTCCTGAATATTCATTGGAAAGACTAATGCTGAAGCTGAAACACCTGATGAGAAGAGCTGACTCATTTGAAAAGACCCTGATGCTGGGAGGGATTGGGGGCAGGGGGAGAAGGGGATGACAGAAGTTGAGATGGTTGGATGTCACCACTGACTCGATGGACATGAGTTTGAGCTCTGGGAGTTGGTGATGGACAGGGAAGCCTGGTGTCCATGGGGTCACAAAGAGTCAGACACAACTGAGCGACTGAAATGAACTGAAGAAGTGGAAGCAAGCTAAATGTCCACTAATGGTTGAATGGATAAAGAAAATGTGATAGAGACAGATACACTTAACAGACTATTATTCACCCTTTAAAAGGGAAGAAATCATACCACATGCTTCTACACGTATGAACTTTGAAGTTATTATGCTAAGTGAAATAAGCCAATCACAAAAGACAAATATTCCTTGATTTCACTTATATCACTTATATAAGGTATCTGTAGTAGTCCAATTCCTAGAAACAGAAAGCAAAATGGTACTTCACCAGGAACTGGGACAAGGGAAGAAAGGAGAATTGTTTAATGGGTACAGACTCAGTTTTGGAAAATGAAAAAATTCTGGAGATCTGTTACATAACAATTTGAATATATGTAACATTATTGAACTGTACACTTAAAAATGGTTAAGATGGTAAATTTTATGTTATGCATTTTTAGCACAATAAAAAGATTCATGAAAGAACATGGAGACAAAAGTACAGATTTCCCGACAAACCAAGTGCAGTCTCAGCTATTAAGATATTTACCATCTAGTGAGTTCCTGGACAGCAAGAACTATGCTCTACTCACTGTTGTATCCTCAGCATCCAGCACAATGTCTGGCAGAGCAGGCACTCAATAAATGTTGGCTAATCTAATGTAAGGTGCCTACGTGCTAAGTCGCTTCAGTCCTGTCTGACTCTTTGCAACCCCATGGACTGTAGCCTGCCAGGCTCCTCTGTCCATGGGATTTTCCAGGCAAGAATACTGGAATGGGTTGCCATTTCCTCCTCCAGGGCATCTTCCCCACCCAGGATCGAACCCACACCTCCTGTCTCCTATATTGGTAGGCGGGTTCTTTACCACGAGCACCACCTGCGGTATATATCCTGTATTGGCAGGTGGGTTCTTTACCACTAGCGCCACCTGGGAAGCGCTGATAAGGTAGAAACTATAAGATAGAAATAGAAGAGCGAGAAAGGAAGGACAAGGAGCATAGAGAGATGAAGAGCCCAAGACAGGAAAGACAGCACTGAGTCCTGGAAAAACCAGTATGTTCTAAATGAGACTAGGGGAAGGATATGCCTAGCGGAAGTGGTCGGTCACGGGATCTATAAAGTGGGCAGATGTATAAAGCCAGTCGTCTGGTCTTAGTGCAAACTAGACAATTACTCAGAGGCATGTGTTGAACAGAATCATAGCTCTTTGGGGGTCGGGAAGAATTAGAAGAATTACAGGCAGCTATCCAGAGACAAGGGCTTTCCTAGTGGCTCAGTGGTAAAGAATCCACCTGCCAATGCAGGAGATGTGAGTTCGATCCCTGAGTCGGGAAGATCCCCTGGAGAAGGAAATGGCAACCCACGCCAGTATTCCTGCCTGGGAAATCCCACGGACAGAGGAGCCTGGTGGGCTCAAAAGAGTCGGACACGGTTTAACGAATAAACAAGAACAATACACTGACAGAAACTGATACACTTCTGGCTTAATTTAAATTAGGGCTATTGGTTTCAGGTTGAAAGGTAATGTCAACTGTGGTCCTCCTACACCAAGTCTTTTGGAGCACTTCCCCATCTCGCTTGGCCCTTGAGGCTTGGGCTCTGCGCATGCGCTGGAGGCCCCGGGTGGCAGCTCGTGTGGTCACAATGGCCCATCCCCTCACTTGAGGGCGACACGCTTTGGGGAGGCGCCCTTTTAGGACGTCAGCGCGGCAGCCTGGAACCCAGCATTGTGAGGGGCGTGGCCTGGAGGAGCCGTTACCCTCGTGACCACTGTCTGGGTTGCCCAGGCTAGCTACGGGCGTAGAGAGGGAAAGGTGTGCGTGAAGAGAAGAAACCAAGACGGCTTGTGGCACCCCAGCCCCTCACCCCCTGCGGGCTGATGGGTGACCATGGACCGGTATCTCAATAACTGCTACAAGGCTGCTCAGGCCGCCGCCTCTAAGGCAGCCGCCCGCAGCCTAACTGCCAACAGGAAGCAGTGTGGCTCCGTGAGTGGGGGCCAGTCGGTGATCTTCCTCCTCTTTCTGGCTCCAGGGCTGGGTCTTGGCAGGGAAGGAGGGCGGGCAGACGAAAGACTATGGGGGAGGACTCAGCAGAGGGGTGTGGGTCCTTGAAGCTGGGTTTCTAAGCCAGCCCTCTGGTCTTACTGCAAACTACACAATTACTCAGAGGCACGTGTTGAACAGAATCAGTTCTTTGGGGGTCAGGAAGAATTAGAATTACAGGCTTCCAGAGACAAGGGCTTTCCTAGTGGCTCAGTGGTAAAGAATCCGCCTGCCAATGCAGGAGATGTGAGTTCGATCCCTGAGTCGGGAAGATCCCCTGGAGAAGGAAATGGCAACCCACGCCAGTATTCCTGCCTGGGAAATCCCACGGACAGAGGAGCCTGGTGGGCTCAAAAGAGTCGGACACGATTTAACGAATAAACAAGAACAATACACTGAGAAAAACTGATACACTTCTGGCTTAATTTAAATTAGGGCTATTGGTTTCAGGTTGAAAGGTAATGTCAACTGTGGTCCTCCTACACCAAGTCTTTTGGAGCACTTCCCCATCTCGCTTGGCCCTTGAGGCTTGGGCTCTGCGCATGCGCTGGAGGCCCCGGGTGGCAGCTCGTGTGGTCACAATGGCCCATCCCCTCACTTGAGGGCGACACGCTTTGGGGAGGCGCCCTTTTAGGACGTCAGCGCGGCAGCCTGGAACCCAGCATTGTGAGGGGCGTGGCCTGGAGGAGCCGTTACCCTCGTGACCACTGTCTGGGTTGCCCAGGCTAGCTACGGGTGTAGAGAGGGAAAGGTGTGCGTGAAGAGAAGAAACCAAGACGGCTTGTGGCACCCCAGCTCCTGACCCCCTGCGGGCTGATGGGTGGCCATGGACCGGTACCTCAATAACTGCTACAAGGCTGCTCAGGCCGCCGCCTCTAAGGCAGCCTCCCGCAGCCTAACTGCCAACAGGAAGCAGTGTGGCTCCGTGAGTGGGGGCCAGTCGGTGATCTTCCTCCTCTTTCTGGCTCCAGGGCTGGGTCTTGGCAGGGAAGGAGGGCGGGCAGACGAAAGACTATGGGGGAGGACTCAGCAGAGGGGTGTGGGCCCTTGAAGCTGGGTTTCCAGCTCCCAGACCCTCTGCAGTGACTAGAGCTCCCTCTGGTCGAGATTAGCTTTGAATGGAGCTCAGAGATTGGGTTGGTAACAGGGGTAAACAGGGAGGCCTTCAGGTTATCAACAGGGCGGTTTCTTTCAACCCTGAGTGTGTGTCTTTGGTTTATTTGGAGGTATTAGTTTAAGTAGATTGGTCTAAACTAAAATAATAGTACTAGAAACAAAAATAAGGTTTCTACTTATATCTGACAGGCCTCACAAAAAGACCCCATCACAGAGGTCGGAGCCACTGATCTATTAGATCTTCCTCTTGGGGTGAAGCTTCCAGTCATTCCAGGAAGTAATAATGTTTTCTATACTACAAATTTAGGTGAAAAGGTAAACTAACTTTTAATGGTGCTTAAGTGATTTTCTTGACTGTTTTCTGCTTGCTATTAAACTCGAAACACTGCTATTATTTTGCTTTGAGTCAACTTCAGTTTCACACACCAAGTGAAGTTAAAATGAGTTGAAGTATTCAGTGTCTGAACTTAATGATAGAAGGCTTCGTGATAGGCCTCCGCCACCCAGTTCAGCCTTATCTCCGACCCAGACCTCAGCTCCGAAAGGTCCGGGTCTTTTCTCCCTGTCCACACATGGTATGATAATTTCTACTTCTGTGCCTTTGTCCATCTGGGTCCTGACACCTGGCATGCTCTCCTCTGCTTCCTGATCTTCAATTTGAGCCATCTTTCAAGAGCTACTATATGAAGCCTTTCCCCAGTGTCCCAAACCCCAACGGTTTCATCTTTCCTTAGAATTTACATTGCCCTTGATCTGCATTCTCTCACTCAGCACCAAAGTACTGTTTTTCTGGTTCAGAGTGCTGCACGCACTGTTTAAGTCCTCTGCCTAACACTCCCCACCCTGTCCTTAGCTGTAGGCTAAGCCTGAAGGAGGTTCGGAACTCTCTGAGTGTGTGCTTTCATCACGTTATCTCTACTTATTTCCTGATTTTACTTATTTCCTTACCATTCTCCTCTCTAGGGTGTCATCAAGGATGCATAGGGGGCTCCCTGGTATTTCTGATACTTGTCAAATATATATGATTTTTTTAAGTTTTATTGCTGGAAAGCAATATAATTTCTCTGTTCAAAACCAATACATTCTACCCCTTCCCACAAATTAACATTCCTAAAACACACTCAAAGCCTATTTGACTAAAAAGTGATAACACTCCTTTTCAGTTTGTAAATGTAGCCCTCTTCATTGGTTTCTTGCTCCACTATCTTCTATTTCCCATATTTACATTGTGTTACTCTTTTATTCACTTGTTAGCTACTTATTTCCTGATTTTTTCCCCATACTTATACTGATTCGCTCTACAATTTATTATATTGATTCCCCCCAAACACATGTATTTAATTATGACCAGGTACTATATTCAACTACCCTAACCACTAACTTAGTGGGATCCTTCTTTATCTTTTAGCAATATCTCCTCAAGGAAGTAACACTATATTTTGCACATTTAGTTGTTGTTGTTGTTGTTTTTTTTTTTTTTAACTCTACCCTTGACCTGGAGAAGGCAATGGCACCCCACTCCAGTACTCTTGCTTGGAAAATCCCATGGACGGAGGAGCCTAGAAGGCTGCAGTCCATGGGTTCACTAAGAGTCGGACACGACTGAGCGACTTCACTTTCACTTTTCACTTCCCTGCATTGGAGAAGGAAATGGCAACCCACTCCAGTGTTCTTGCCTGGAGAATCCCAGGGACGGGGGAGCCTGGTGGGCTGCCGTCTATGGGGTCGCACAGAATTGGACACGACTGAAGCGACTTAGCAGCAGCAGCAGCACCCTTGACCACCTTGTAAGGTGAAGCTATGACAGGTAGATGGTAGCAGAGTTTAGACTAGAACCACAGTCTCCCAATTTCTTAGGCCATGCTTCTTCACCTGACCTTGCTGCTTTGTGAACTACAATCACTTTAGCAGAGTACCATGGAAACGGAATTTAAAGGTCTTTCATATTGATTTAAATGCAAGTGGAAGAAAATTACAGTATTCTACTGTCTTTTTTTCAGATCAGCCCATTGTCAGTATTCTCTCACTTCAGATTCTTCTTGCATGTTTTATTTTCAATGAACAGCCTAATCACCTTAACAAATTGAGGTTTAAAAGTGTGATTTCATTCATTTTACATATGTAACACTTTTCAATCTGTGTGTTTGCAGCTTTATCCGCCTACTTCTGACTTTAACCTGTTTGATCCTTATTGTCGGCTTTTACAAACTGGCTATAACAGCCTGCACGATCCACATTTAAAATCATACTATAGGCGAAAAGATATCTTGAGGAGATTAAAGAAAGGTGGCTATATCACCAGCAATAATAAGGTGGGTTGAAGTTTGCTTCCAGTTAACCAGCATAAACCCATGGTCTTGATATAAGCTTGCTTCTGTACTTCACTGGGAACCTGTGTCAACTTTTAATTGAGCAATAAAGAATACCTGACAGAAAACTAAGTGAATTACTCAATATTTGAGTAAAGAGAAATCAGATGGCTGTTTCTAAATAAAATTGTTCCCACTTGATCATTTTTCTTTGATAAAAGCAAAAGATAAATGCCAAATGATTTGAATATGTAAAGACATATGCATACACATTTATTTATGCATTTTCTCTCAGCTGTATTATTAGTGCCTTTCCTTTGGCTCTAAAAGTATTAATAGCACTGTATACCCATCAAGGGATATTTTCAATACCCTTTGAGAAGACTAGAGACAAAATGGAAACCTAACAGAATACAGCTTGATAGAATAAATTCTTCTGAAAGTTAAACATCATTATTATACTGATATTTTAATAACATTTATTTTGTGTGAACCATATTATTGAAGTAATATTATTTAGGTAGACATTTCCTGGTGATACAGCCACCGTAGAGAGATATTGCCTTCTAAACTGTTACCAAAATGTGCTATCACTAGCCTTGATCCCAAAATTGTTACTAAAATGAATGTTCTTATGACTCTTTTCTCTGGAAAGTTTCATGATTGTTACAACTTTTTTGTAACATATTGTTACAACAAATATTTATATATTTGTTTTTATAGGTTGTATGCACCTTGAAGGAATTGAATAAGTACAGGCAGTATCTCACCCGTTTGAAATTAGACTCCGAAAGAAACTATGTAAGAGAACAAGTAAGTTAAGTACTTGAATTTGTTTTATTTGAGGCCCGTAAGAAAGTTTTTATGTAGGTTGTGGAAGAAAGACTTAAATGCAGGTTAATTAACCATTTGTAAACTACAGGATGTTTACCAAGCCCAAAACATGAGAAGTCATATCAAAGGACAAGGTTATTTCTGGCCAATATAAACACTGTACTTCTTTTTTTTCCCTCCCAGGAAATGATTGAAAAACAAGTAAATAAATTGTATGAAACCAAGAGAGCCTGTGACCGTCATGGCAGCACACAGTTCCAAGGTTGGCTGTTACAAGAAAATAAACGAACAACTCCAGACCAAGAGCTGTTGATAAAGCAAAGGTATGACCAAAGTTAATGCATATTTTTTGTGGACGTATTGTGGACTCCAGAAAACTGTAAAAGTACTAGAAATAATTGAAAGCAGAATAATTTAAAAAGTATTAGACACAATTTAACTTCCTATAGTCTTCAATGTGGACTGAAAAGAAAGGAGATTAAGAGATAGCAGGGATTGGAAACTTTGATACCATAGCTAGGAAAGAGTTTCTACCTGAGAAAATGGAGTCATGAGGAACCCAAGAGGTAAGACAAACTGATATTTGAAGAACAATTCCGAAGTACAGCTCCCTGAGCTTGGGAAACCCAAGTTCATAGTAGTAGAGGGAAAGGTGTCATTAGCACATTTCAAACTTAAGTTTAAGGAAATTACTGCTGGATAAAACAGAGAGAGTTGCTATAACTTCATCTGATGTTAATATAAACAGGTGTTACCCCCCCAACCAACCATGTATGTTCATTTAGCTATTACTCACACACATTCAATCTTATTATTCAGCGGCTGAGCCCATGCCCCAGGAGGCAAATGGATGAGTTATAGTTCCTTCTCTTTTTCCTTTATCAGGGGTGAGGGCCAGTTCCCCATCACCTACCTCTTATATTCCATGGATTCATGTCAAGCCAGAATATATACTGATTCACCAAAGTGGCAGACTGGCAGTCTTCAGGCCTGTCTACACATGAGAGATTGTTCAAGGACTTGACAATGACAGAGAGGCCAATAGCCACTTATTTTTTAAAGAAAATTCAAATATACTTGTTTTTTGAAGTCAGTCCTTAAGTTGACTTCAGCCGTCTTTGGAAACTCATGTTACAGAGCTCCTGAACTAGGACTAATCTCTGTATAAAATGCTTTAAATCAGTCTGTTCTACATTTTGCCATTGTCCTGACCACAGTAACAGTCTGATGAGTACATCATGGTGAGTTGGTGGATCACGTTAGCTTAAAGAACTCTACATTCCTGTAGTTTAAGAAATAAAAAACAACCCAGAAGGTGGTTTGGGAATATCAGAGTAGATAATACCATCATAAGGGAAACACCCAGTTTATCTTCCCTTAAATTTTCACTTTTACTTAGATATTTAGATATGATTAGCTTGGAATTAAACAAGCTTGAACACACGGCAGAAAAGCAGAACGTACTCCGGATAAAGGAAGAAGAAAGACGACATCGGGACCACGTTAGAAGAAAACTTAGTCTCTGGAGACAAACTGAAGAAGTGAGAAACACCAAATTATAAATATTGATGGGGAAATTATGTGTGATTATTTTATTTATAAACATTTTTAGCAGTCCCACCATATTACCTGAAGTTATTTCAGGTCTAAGAAATAAACCACTGCTTTAAAAAATCATAATTATTTTAAAATAATAAACTGCTATTAATCTTGTATCACCGTTATAACAGACAAGCTTTTACTTAACATAGTGAGACTGATACCACAAATTACATACCATCATAGTATAGACACACTTCATCTGCTCTTAAAGTTTTAGAATTTAACTAGTGAAAAATAATCATGTCTGTATTCTCACTCCTCAATGCTCAGACAAGGCTATTTGTTCTGGCTCTCTGTCAGAATACATTTAAGGGCAACATATTACATATAATAATTCCTCAAATCTATAAGAGAAAATCACCTTTCCAGCATCTTTTGAGATCTACCTTTGAAGCATAAGCCCATTCTAAAACCAGTGTAAGATTTTCATTATGGTTGTCCAAGTTCCTATAAGGGTCTTAATTTGACCTAATTTGCTTATTGATCAAAAAAAAAAAAAAAAAAGAAAGAAAGAAAGAAAAAGATTATAAAAGAGAAGCCCTGCTGACTACCATGACATTGTGCTCTTTAGGAACGGAAAACACAAGAAATGTTACTGCTGTCAAAGATTGGAGAAGAAGTAAACAGAGAAGCAAGATATGAAGAACAATGTAAAAAAGTCAACGAAGATGCGCACCGTAAGGTAGAGTGACCTTTGAACAATAACTTGGGCTGTTTTGAGGAAAGGGTTTTGCTAATTTTGATATTTTAAAGTGTGGATTTTCAGAAGTGACTTAAATTCACAAGGATAGCTATTGATGGAAAGAGCCAGTCTGGTCTGAACCTGAACTTTAAGTGCTGGTCTACAATGGGACCAGTCTCCAGAAAGTAGGCAATGAGTTCAGTTGGACCTTGTTATTAAAATACATTCTTCAAGCTGGACAGCAAAAGGAAACTTACCTTTATTACCTTCCTAGCTCTGTACTCTGATTTTAGAAATCTCAAGAAAGAGGGCTTCCTTCAAATGTACCATCATATTTGAAGTATCTGTTATACATTTCCAGTGGCAAGTTGATATTAAATTTTAAACACTGAATATATATTTTTTTAATATTTAGAAAAAAGCACAACTCGAGAAAAAAATCCCTTATTATTTACCAAAAATGCAAAGGAATTACCTTCAGAGAGAAGGATCAGAAGAAAATGTATTTGAAAACAGAAGTCAAGATGAAACAGAAGATGAGAGAGAAACAATAAAAGACAAAGGTAAGTAGAATATGCATAAATATTTATTATCAGTGGCTTTGTAAAAAACCCGTCTATGTGCTAATATAGTGAGGTGACAAAGCCCTTGCAAAGAGAAATTCTAGAAGCTCACACTTACTGGCACTTCCCACTTACAGGTCAAGTTGTAGAGAATGTACAGACAGCCACACACATTCACACAATATTGTTATGTTACAGACATTTTAACAAATTACACACTTCTGTAAAGTGGCTCAGCAGACAAGACTGCCTTTACTAGGAGTTTAAAAAGGAGCCAGTAGAGGAGACAGAACAACAACAAAAAGGGAAAGAGACAGTTATATATAGATAGAGAAAATGAGCCAGTAAGACAAAACATTACCCCCAAAACAGACTGAAACAAAGAGGGAGACAATGAATGAAAAATAGAAGAAAATTTTAACTGAGGTCCACTAAGAAAGGATTATACAAAACAGTAAGCTAGAAAGAGAAAGAGAAAAAAAATTAAGTAGAAAAAAGGAAGAGACATTTAAAATATCCTAAACAAGAAATAGAAATAGAAAGAACAAAAAGGTTGAGAAGGAGAAAATATGATACAAAAAGAAAGAATGAAATGGAGATATAAAGAGGAGGAAAGTGAATGAATGAAAAAGAAGAATATTAAGCAGAAGAAGCTAGTAAGAAAATATACATGCACATGCGCGCGTGTGCACACACACACACACACACCATGAGGGAGTGGAAGGAGACAAAGGCAAAGAAACAAGAAAAAAAGACAAGGAGTATGAGGAAGAAAAGCAAACAAAGAAGACAAAGAGTGAAAGAAAGGGAGCAAGAAAAAGACACACAGACAAAACTAGAGAAACAAAGCAGTAGGAGGAAGAGAGAGAATAAAGTTTAAAAAGGATATGTGAACAGAAAAAAGTAAAAAAAAAAAAAAAAAAAAAGAATGTGAGAGTGAGAAAAAAATTTGAAAAGAAGCCAGTAGGAAAATCTAATATAATTTGGGCAGGGAGTAATAGGGGAAAACATGAGAAGTTAGTAGAAGAAAAAGAGAGAGACTTAAAAAGGAGATGCCAATATGAAAAAGCAGTACATTGAAGATAGACTGAATGGAATAAAAGGATCCAGTAGGAGAGGGAGAATAGGAGAAAAGGAAAATATTAACATTAAAAAGGAGGAAGTTAAAAAGTCAGTAAAAGAAAATAAAACAAAAAATGAAAAAATAAAAAAGGCAAAGAAGGAAATGAAAAGAGGAGAAACAGAGACACAGAGCAAAAGGGAGAGAAAAAGTATAGTACAATAAGGAAAGAGAAGGATTTCAAAAGTTACAGAAGACTAGCATTAAATAAGGGGGGAGGGGAAGGTAGAAGGGAGGGAAGATGGATAGATGGAAGGCAGAAAATATGAACATACTTCAAAAAGGAAGAGCCAGTAGCCAGTAAGAAAAGCAATACAGGAACATAGAGAGAGAAACCATGGAAGAAAGAGAGAAGGGACAGAGAAAGAGAGAGAAAAGAAATATAGAAAAGAGGTAAATAGGATGAGTTTATAAAATAGGAGCCAGTAAAAAAGGCAGGACAAAAAAAAAAAAATAGAAGGAAGGAAGAGAGAAAGGGAGAAGGAAAGCAGACAGTTTGAAAAGAGAAGCCTGTAAAAAGAGAATAAAATAAGAAGAAAGAAAGGGAAGAAGGCAGGCATGCAGGCAGGCAAAGAAAAGAGAAAGCAAAAGAAAAGGCATGAAAAGGAGCTATTAAAAATGGGAATAAAGGAGAAAAGGAAGGAAGGAAAGAAAAAAATTTTAATGAATAAGTTATAGGAAAAAATAAAATGAAAAGAGAATGTGACTGTGCGAGAGAGAGACTTCAAAAGGAGTCAGAGGAATTAAAAAAAAAACCTGTAAAATAAACATGATAGATAATAGATAGGTAGAACCAACTTTTAAAAGAATAAGCCAGAGGGCTTTCCTGGTGGTCCAGTGGTTAGGACTCTGTGCTTCAAATACAGGGGGCCCAGTTCAGTCCCTGGTCAGGGAAGTAGAGGCACATGCCCCAACTAAGGGTTTGCACACCACAGCTAAAGATCTCACACGCCCAACAAAGCCCAAAGACACCACAGGCTACAACTAAGACCTGCTACGGCAAATAAAGAAACACTTTTTAAAAGAGTAACCCAGAAATAAATGAAAGTACAAAACAAGACAGCAGATGAGAGAAAGAAAGAAACATTTCAGAAGAGGAGCCCTCAAAAGTGAGTTTAAAAGGAGCGAGAGGGATGGGGAAAGTGCCGGGGGAGGGTGAAGGAAGGAGAAGGGAAGACAAAAAATGTAAAGCAAAAGGATCAAAGGCAGCAAGTAAAAGACAAAGAGAATTAAATCAGAAAACAAAGAAAAAGAAGGTAAGTGTTTAAAGGATGGGACAGTAGGAAAAAGTAAAATAAAAAGAGGGAATGTGATTGTATAAGAGGCTTGAAAAGAAAGAGTAAGTAAAAAATTCAAGTACAATTTGGGGAAGAGGGCTGTTTAAAAAGGAGACTTCCGAGGGGGCTTCCCTGGTGGCTTTAGTTCAGTTCAGTTCCGTCGCTCAGTTGTGTCCAGCTCTTTGTGACCCCACGGACTGCAGCACACCAGGCCTCCCTGTCCATCACCAACTCCCTGAGTCTATTCAAACTCATCTCCATTGAGTCAGTGATGCCATCCAACCATCTCATCCTCTGTTGTCCCCTTCTGCTCCTGCCTTCAATCTTTCCCAGCATCAGGATCTTTTGAAATGAGTCAGCTCTTCGCATCAGGTGGCCAAAGTATTGGAGTTTCAGCTTCAACATCAGTCCCTCCAATGAACACCCAGGACTGATTTCCTTTAGGATGGACAGGTTGGATCTCCTTGCAGTCCAAGGGACTCTCAAGAGTCTTCTCCAACACCACAGTTCAAAAGCATCAACTCTTGGGTTCTCAGCTTTCTTTATAATCCAACTCTCACATCCATACATGACCACTGGAAAAACCATAGCCTTGACTAGACGGACCTTTGTTGGCAAAGTCATGTCTCTGCTTTTTAATATGCTGTCTGGGTTGGTCATAACTTTCCTTCCAAGGAGTAAGAGTCTTTTAATTTCATGGCTGCCATCACCATCTACAGTGATTTTGGAGCCCAGAAAAATAAAGTCTGACACTGTTCCCACTGTTTCCCCATCTATTTCCCATGAAGTGATGGGACCAGATTGCCGTGATCTTAGTTTTCTGAATGTTGAGCTTTAAGCCAACTGTTCACACTCCTCTTTCACTTTCATCAAGAGGCTCTTTAGTTCTTCTTCACTTTCTGCCCTAAGGGTGGTGTCATCTGCATATCTGAGGTTACTGATATTTCTCCCAGCAATCTTGATTCCAGCTTGTGCTTCATCCAGCCCAGCGTTTCTCCTGATGTACTCTGCATATAAGTTAAGTAAGCAGGATGACAGTATACAGCCTTGACGAACTCCTTTTCCTATTTGGAACCAGTCTGTTGTTCCATGTCCAGTTCTAACTGTTGCGTCCTGACCTGCATACAGATTTCTCAAGAGGCAGGTCAGGTGGTCTGGTATTCCCATCTCTTTCAGAATTTTCCACAGTTTATTGTGATCCACACAGTCAAAGGCTTTGGCATAGACAATAAAGCAGAAATAGATGTTTTTCTGGAACTCTCTCGCTTTTTTGATGATCCAGCAGATGTTGGCAATTTGATCTCTGGTTCCTCTGCCTTTTCTAAAACCAGCTTGAACATCTGGAAGTTCACGGTTCCTGTACTGTAGAAGCCTGGCTTGGAGAATTTTAAGCATGACTTTGCTAGTGTGTGAGATGAGTGCAATTGTGCAGCAGTTTGGGCATTCTTTGGCATTGCCTTTCTTTGGGATTGGAATGAAAACTGACCTTTTCCAGTCCTGTGGCCACTGCTGAGTTTTCCAAATTTGCTGGCATATTGAGTGCAGCACTTTCACAGCATCATCTTTTAGGACTTGAAATAGCTCAGCTGGAATTCCATCACCTCCACTAGCTTTGTTCGTAGTAATGCATCCTAAGGCCCACTTGACTTTGCACTCCAGGATGTCTGGCTCTAGGTGAGCAATCACACTATCATTGTTATCTGGGTCATGAAGATCTTTTTTGTACAGTTCTGTGTCTTGCCACCTCTTCTTAATATCTTCTGCTTCTGTTAGGTCCATACCATTTCTGTCCTTTATTGAGCCCATCTTTGCATGAAATGTTCCCTTGGTATCTCTGATTTTCTTGAAGAGATCTCTAGTCTTCCCCATTCTATTGTTTTCCTCCATTTCTTAGCACTGATCACTAAAGAAGGCTTGCTTATCTCTTCTTGCTATTCTTTGGAACTCTGCATTCAAATGGGTATGTGTTTGCTTTCCTCCTTTTCTTTTGGCTTCTCTTCTTTTCATAGCTACTTGTAAGGCCTCCTCAGACAGCCATTTTGCTTTTTGGCATTCTTTTTCTTGGGGATGGTCTTGATCACTGCCTCCTGTACAATGTCATGAACCTCCGTCCATAGTTCATCAGGCACTCTATCTATCAGATCTAGTCCCTTAAATCTATTTCTCACTGCCACCGTATAATCGTAAGTGATTTGATTTAGGTTATACCTGAATGGTCTAGTGGTTTTCTCCAGTATCTTCAATTTAAGTCTGAATTTGGCAGTAAGGAGTTCATGATCTGAGCCACAGTGCAAAAAGAATAGAAGGAACGTTTGGGGGGAAAAGAGAAGAAAGAACAGTTTTTTAAATGAAGCCAGTAAGAAAATCAAGTAAAATTCTATGTGGTGTGTTGCTGAAGTACAGCTAAAGTGTAAAAACCAATAAAAAATACAGTGAAATGAAGATAGATGATTTGATACCTAGATAAACACATAGGTATAGGTAGGACTGTAAAAAGAAGCCAATAAAAAAGACAATACAGAAAAGAAAAGCAAGAAGAAGTAAAGAAGAGTGTTTAAACACTGGAGAACTGAGAGAAGAGGAAGGAAGGGAAGGAGTAGAGAGGCTGCTATGACAGAGGGAACAGGCTGTTAGAGGGAGAAAGATAAGAAGGAGAAAAGTAATGAAGACCAAAGGAAAAGAGGGTGGAGGGAAAGTGAGGGGAATATAGGAAGAAAGAGGAGGAGAGAAGCAGTGGGGGAAAGCAAAGAGGAAGGAGAGGGAAGGAGAGGGGAAAGGGCTTGCAGGCAGCAGGCAAAGAAGACAGAAAAGCCAGAGAGAGGGAGAGAAAGCCATCAAGATGTATAGAGAAGGGGGAGGGAGGGAAGGAAGACAGGAAAAGAGAAGAAAGACAGTGAAAAAAGGGAGCAATAGATACACAGAAAGGAAAGAAGGAATGGAGGGAGAGAGGAGGAAAGGAAGGAAGGAAAGGGAGGGGGAGGAAAGGATGGAAAATGGAAGGAAAAGAGGATGAATGAGAGGAAAATAAGAAAAGGACAAGTCACTCAAAAAGGAAAAGGTAAGAGATGAAAGATGAGCATGAAAGTGTTTGAAAAGGAGTAGCCAGTAAGAAAAAAATCAAGTACAATGGTCTGTACAAGTGAAAGAGATTCAAAGATGAGAAGGAACAATTTTTTAAAGACCCTAATATATAGATTAAAAAATAGGTGATTTATAGTTTGGTAGCAGGCAGTCAGATGGACAGAACAGACTATAAATAGGAAGTACCAGTAAAAAAAAAAAAAAAAAAAGAGGTATAAAAAAAGCATAAGAAAAATTGAGCAAAAAATGAAACACAGCAGGCAGGAAGAAAAACAGTAAAAGAAAGTGGGAAGATGGGATGGAGGGAAGGAGAGCAGGCAGGCAACTTGAAATAGAATGAATTGGTAGGAGAAAGTAAAAGGAGAAAGAGTTTGAAAGTGAGAGAAGCTTGAAAAGATGGAGTCAGTAAGAAGCTCACGTAGGACTGTGGGGATGGGAGATTTAAAGAGAAGTTATTGAAGAAGACAGTAAAAGATATAAACAGATAGAAAATAGAGTATAATTTTAAAAGAAGCCAAGTAAAAAAGATAATAGAGAAAGATAGTGTTGAAAAGAGAAAGATGAGAAGAAAACAAAAAAGTGTAAAACCAGGTCCCTGTAAAAAAACAGTAAAATCAAGCAAAAAGAAGAGAAAAGAAAGCATCCATACATGGAGGCAAAGGAAACAAATACAGAGTGGGAAAGAAAGGGAATGAGAAAGAGACATGGGAAATAAAAAAAAAAAGAAAGGAGGGGACAAAAGAAAATAAAGAAGTTAAGATGCTAGGAGTAAGTTAGAAGAATAAAGGAGACAAAGAGAACAAAAGAATGATTGAAATGGGGAGAGGAGATTGAAAAAGAGGACCCAGTGAGAAAATTAGCACACTAGGTGGGGCAGGGGAATTTAAAAAGAAGTCAGTCACAAAAGAAAATTTAAAAAAAATGTATATACAGAGATTATTAATAGACATTTTTAAAACTAAAAAAGCAAGTCAGAAAACTCAACAGGAAAAGCAGAAGGAAGGAGAGAGGGAGGGAGGAAGGCGAGAAGAAGGGGTAAGGGAGGGATATATGGTCAGGGAGGGAGACAAAGGAAAGGAGGGATGCAGGCAGCCAGCAGACAGAACAGAGACACAGTGAAAGGGAGAGCTAGAGAGACACAGCCAGGAATAGTGGAAAGAAAGGAATTAGGAAGTAGGAAAGAAGAGGTTTAAAAGGAAGAGACTCAGGTACAGTTGGGAAAGGGGAGAATGCCAGGTTTTTTAAGTCAATAAAAATACAGTAAAATGAAGATGATTGATAGGTACATAGCAAGGAAGATAAGTGCACAGGTTTAGGTAGGTGGAACTTTAAAAGGACAATCCAGTAAAGACAGTACAAAGGAAGGAGAGAAGGGGGCGGGCGGGGAGAAAGAGAAGTTTAAAAAGGAGCCAGTAAAAACTTAAGAAGGAAGAAGAGGGACTTTGCTGGTGGTCCAGTGGCTAAGACTCTGCACTCCTGGCTTTGATCCCTGGTCAAGGAACTAGATCCCACATGCCACAAGTAAGATCCAGTGCAGCCAAATAAAAAAGTCAAAACATTATTTTAAAAAATGGAAGAAGGGAGAGAGGGAGGGAAGGAAATAAGGAAGGCAGGGAAGGGAAGCAGGGAGGGAGGAAGAAAATCAGTTTAGAGAGGATGTTTCAGAAGACAATTACATGAATAAGCAGAGAGAATGAGAGAGGAAGATACAGGAAGAAAATTAAGTACAACTGTGCAGGGTGGGAGAGAGTTCTAAAAGGTAGAGGTCAATACAGAAAGAGTGCAATGAACATAGATCATTAATAGCTGGATAGATAGCTAGGTAAGTAGGTATGTATGTATGTATGTAGGTGTATGGATATGAAAAGAGAAGAAAGGGAGAGAGGTAGGAATGGAAGGAGGGAGGGGTGAATAAAAGGAAGAAAGGGGCAGGAAAGAAAGTTTATAAGGGAAGAATCTCTGGGAAAAAGGCTAACATAAAGAGTGTGATCATGAGAGGCAGCAAGAGAATGCTGAAAAGGAGAAACTAGTGAGAAAATACAGTCATGGACAGAGAGATCTAACAATACATTAAAATAGATAGGAAGATTGGATAGCTAGGTAAGAAACAGATTTTAAAAATAGAAGCCAATAAGAATGGCAGTATAAAAGAAGTGCAGAAGACAGAAGAAAAAATTTTAAGGGGAGTCACTTAAAAAGTATAAGAAATTAAAATAGATAACCAACAAGGACCTACTGTATAGCACAGAGAACTATACTCAACATTGTGATAACATATAAGAAAAGAATCTGAAAAGTGTGATTCATAGAACCTGAATCACTTTACACCTAAAACGAACACAACATTGTTAACATTGTTAACAACTATATGCAATAAAGCATAAATAAATAAGGATTTAAAAGTATAAGTGGGGAGGGAGGGAGAGGAGGGATAAAAGCAAAGGTTTAGAGATGAGACTGCAAGAAAAAGAAAGAGAGAGTGCGCGGGGAGCCCAGGCAAGGCAGGGCACAGACCTTGTGACTCAGCCTCTCATGGGAGCAGGCCTCCGTGGCAGGCCCTTGCCAAGCGCAACCGCCAGCCCAGGGGCCTGAAGTCACCAATCCTGTTTATAGCCTGGGTTCTTCTGGGGTTCCCCATGCAAATTCCAAAGGAATGGTTATCTAGCTGGTTTCCCCATGGGCTATACAGCAGCAGCTCCAGCCTTTTCCCTCAACATATATCCTGGAGCACATCCTACCTTCCAAACAGGTACCCTGCTAACTGCCCACTCCCCAGCTCCTGTCACCCCCCACCCACCCCACCAGTGTGCCAGTGTATGCAGCCCCAAGAATGCCTGCCTACAGCTATGCGCCCCCTCCCTGGTCACCCACAGACATTTGCAGATGCAGCTGTGTAGTCACATCATGGAGGTTCCACAGCCGGTGCTGCAGGCCTCGTGTCTCCAACCAGGACTTTCTTCTTTGTGCGCTAGTATGTATGCTTAGTCACTCAGTCGTGTCCGACTCTTTGCAGCCCCATGGACTGTAGCCGACCAGGCTCCTCTGTCCATGGGATTCTCCAAGTAAGAATACTGGAGTGGGTTGCCATTCGCTTCTCCAGGGGTTAATGCTCTAGACAATTAGCTAAACGCTACTACGGCTGACCCAGCAGGTCCCAGCACACTCAGTCTCCAGTTGACTCTGTGGGTTGGTCTTAAAGCAAATCCTGTTTGGTGGGCTGTCAGGCAATTTTTTAGCTATCTGTAATTAAACAAAGGGAATCTTAATCTATTCTGAATCATATCTAGTTGAATGCATGTTAAAAAAAAACACACACAAAAACAAAACGCACATAATTTATCTGCAGTGACTGATGAAGAATCATCACATGCAAAGCTCAAAAGTATGGAAAAATATTTTACAACTTGTGTCACTAATGACTGTCATAATATATGCAAAGTCTTCAAAAAGAGACTGTGTGAGTAAGAATATCAAGTACAATTGTGTGTGGTATGGGAGAGATTTTAAAAGTACAAGTCAGTAAAGAGACAGTAAACATACATAGATGACTGATAGCTAGATGGACAGCTAGGCATGTAGGTATGTACAAAGGAAGACAAATATATGATTGATAGAAAGAAAAGACAGAGATAGATTCATCCAAACATGCACACATATAGAAAGGACATTCATAGGCAGAAGCCAATAAAAAAGAAAGAAAAACTTAGAAATGGATGGAAAGAATGATTTAAAAAGAGGACACTAAAAGAGAATAAAAGGAGAATGGAAGGGGAAAAGTTAGAGACAGAGGAGGAAAGGAAAGAAGGAGGAAAGAGGAAAGAAGGAATTAAGAAAGGTAGAGGGTGAAGCACCGAGGGAGAGGATGGGAAAAGAACATTATTGAATAAGAAAGAAATGAGAGAAGAAAGGAAATATGAAGGGGGCAAGAGAGTGGGGAGGAAAGAAAGAATCAAAGAAGGGAAGGGGACAGATAAAAAGAAGACCGAGGCAGGAAAGAAACAGAGGTTATGGAGTCCCTAGGAAAAAGAGTAAAATCAAAAGCGAAAAAATGTGAGTGTGAGATGAGAGTGATACATGGGTTCAACCCCTGATCTGGGAGGATCCCACATGCTGTGGAGCAACTAAGCCTATTTGCCACAAATACTGAGCCTGTGATCTAGAGCCCACGAGCTGCAGCTGCTGAAGCCCGCGTGCCCAAGAGCTCATGCTCCACAATAAGAGAAGCCACCACAGTGAGAAGCCTGCACACCACAACTCGAGAGTAGCCTTCACCTGCCACAACTAGAGAAAGGCCCACACAGCAGTGATGACCCAGCACAGCCAAAATAAATACGTACGTTTTTTTGAAGAGAGAGAAGAAAAGAAAGGGGAAGAGAGAGAAAGAAGTTGTTTAAAAAAGAAAATAAGAAATATCATTACAAAAAATTTGAGAGAGAGAAAAAAAATAAGTTCTAAAAGGAGGAACCAATAAAGAATGCATAGAACAAGAACGACAGAATAAAATATAATGGAAGTAAAGAGAGTGGAGGGAAAGAGGGAGAAAAGAAAATTAAGACTTTTGAAAGGATGAGGGAGCTTCCAGTTCAAGATGGCAGAGTAGAGGACATGTGCTCATCTCCTCCTGCAAGAGCACCAAAATCACAACTAGCTGTTGAACAGACATTGACAGGAGGATGCTGGAACCTATCAAAAAAAGATACCCTACTTCCAAAGACAAGAAGAAACTGCAATGACACGGTAGGGGCGCAATCACGATAAAATCAAATCCCATACCCGCCAAGTGGGCAGCCCACAAACTGGAGAACAATAATACCAAAGAAGTTCTCCCACTGTTGAGAAGGTTCTGAGCCCCACGTCAGGCTTCCTAGCCTGGGGATCCCGCAAAGGGACTGAGACTCCCCAGGGAATCTAACCTTGAAGGCCAGTGGGATTTGATTACAGTACCTCCACAGGACTGGGGGAAACAGAGACTGCACTCTAGGAGGACATGAACAAAATCTTGCACACGCCAAGACCCAAGAGAAAGGAACAGTGATCCCCCAGGAGACTGAACCAGACCTACCTGCTAGTATTGAGAGTCTCCTGTGGAGGCATGGGTCGCAGTGATTCACTGCTGTACTAGCAGCAGCAGTCCTGGAAGGTGCCCCTTGGCGTAAGTCTTCTTTATAAGTCGCCATTAACCCTACCATAGAGCCTGTAGACCCCAGGCCTGGGTCTTGCATGCTAAGTCACTTCAGTCGTGTCCAACTCTTTGAGACCCTATGGATTGTAGCCCACCAGACTCCTCTGTCCATGGGATTCTCTAGGCAAGAATACTGAAGTGGGTTGCCATGCTCTCCTCTAGGGGCTCTTCCTGACCCAGGGACTGAACCTCTATCTCTTATGTCTCCTGCGTTGGCAGGCAGGTTCTTTACCACTAGGGCCACCTGGGAAGCCCTAGGAAGGGAGGGAGTGCAACTCCATCCATCAGCAGATAATTGGATTAAAACTTTACTGAACATGGCCCTGCCCACCAGAGCAAGACCCAGTTTTCCCCACTGCCAGTCCCTCCCATCAGGAAACTTACACAACTCCCCTAGCCTCATCCACCAGAAGACAGAAGCAGCAAGAAGGGAACAATCCTGCAGCTGCCAGAATGAAAACCACATCACAGAAAGTTAATCAAAATGAAAATGCAGAGAGTTATGTCCCAGATGAAGGGACAAGAGAAAACCTGAAGTGGAGATAGGCAACCTCCCACATAAAGGATTCAGACTAATGATAGTGAAGATGATCCAGGATCTCAGAAAAAGAGTGGAGAAGATGCAAGAAATGTTTACTGAAGACATAGAAGAACTAAAGAACAAAAAACCAGATGAACAATACACTAGAAGCAATCAGTAACAGAATAATTGAGGCAGAATGGATAAGTAACCTGGAAGACAGAATGGTGGAAATCACTGCCGCAAAACAGAATATAGAAAAAAGAATGAAAAAAACCAAAAACAAAAACGAAGACAGCCTAAGAGACCTCTGGAACAACATTAAACACACCAACATTCACATTATAGGGGTCCCAGAAGACAGACTGAAAGGACCTGAGAAAATATTTGAAGAGATAATAGCTGAAAGCTCCTCAAACGTGGGAAAGGAAATAGTCAACCAAGTCCAGGAAGCACACAGAGTCCCAGGCAGGATAAACCCAAGGAGGAACACACCAAGACATATAATAATGAAACTGACAAAAATTAAAGACAGATGAAATATTAAAAGCAACAAGGGAAAAACGACAAATAACATACAAGGGAGCTCCCATAACGTTATCAGCTGATTTCTCAACAGAAACTCTACAAGCTAGAAGGGAACAGCATGATACTAAAGTGATGAAAGGGAAGAACCTACAACCAAAACTCTACCCAGCAAGACTCTCCTTCAGATTTGATGGAGAAATCAAAAGCTATCCAGACAAGCGAAGTTATGAGAATTCAGCACCACAAAACCAGCTTTACAACAAATGCTAAAGGAACTTCTCTAGGCAGGAAAACACACAAGAAGGAAAAGACCTACACGAAATAAACCCCAAACAATTGAGGAAATGGCAATAGTATCATGTATACTGATAATTACCTTAAATGTAAATGGATTAAGTACACCAAACAAAAGACATAGACTGGCCGGGTGGATGAGAACATGTGCATATATACACTTCCACTGACCGTATCACTCTACTTAACCCCCCCAAATTGTATGTAATTGTCTTATATTGTTAGGATAATCATGTTTCCATTATGGCTTGCAATCGTAATTATCTTTTATTTTTTGTCTGACTGTTGATTGTGAAAACTGATGAACATCTTTTATTATTGTGGTTGAGTTCAGTTCAGTTCAGTCGCTGAGTCATGTCCAACTCTTTGCAACCCCATGAATCACAGCACGCCAGGCCTCCCTGTCCATCACCAACTCCCAGAGTTCAACCAAACTCGTGTGCATCGAATCGGTGATGCCATCCAGCCATCTCATCCTCTGTCGTCCCCTTCTCCTCCTGCCCCCAATCCCTCCCAGAATCAGGGTATTTTCCAATGAGCCAACTCTTCACATGAGGTGGCCAAAGTATTGGAGTTTCAGCCTCAGCATCAGTCCTTCCAGTGAACACCCAGGACTGATCTCCTTTAGGATGGACTGGTTGGATCTCCTTGTAGTCCAAGGGACTCTGAAGAGTCTTCTCCAACACCACAGTTCAAAAGCATCAATGCTTTGGCGCTCAGCTTTCTCCACAGTCCAACTCTCACATCCATACATGACCACTGGAAAAACCATAGCCTTGACTAGACGGACTTCTGTTGGCAAAGTAATATCTCTGCTTTTGAATATGCTATCTAGGTTGGTCATAACTTTCCTTCCAAGGAGTAAGCATCTTTTAATTTCGTGGCTACAATAACCATCTGCAGTGATTTTGGAGCCCCCCAAAATAAAGTCTGACACTGTTTCCACTGTTTTCCCCATCTATTTCCCATGAAGTGATGGGACAAGATTCCATGATCTTCATTTTCTGAATGTTGAGCTTTAAGCCAACTTTTTCACTCTCCTCTTTCACTTTCATCAAGAGGCTTTTTAGTTCCTCTTCACTTTCTGCCATAAGGGTGGTGTCATCAGCGTATCAGAGGTTATTGATATTCTCCCGGCAATCTTGATTCTAGCTTGTGCTTCTTGGTTACCTAACTTATTCACTTAATACCATTGTATCATGATTGGTCAATGGAAAATAATAAAGTTCTACATCACTAAAACTACTATTTAATAGAAAAACCTGTAATCACTTTTTAAAATCCAGATGCATATCAGAATTACCTTGGAATTTTTTGAAAAATACAAATGCCCAGGTATTGCTTTTTTTCTCCAGAGCTCCAGATGTGTTTCTGATGAGCAGCTATATTTAAAAGCAACTGGAGTATATGATGATTTTTTACTTTTATCTAATTTGTTTCACTTTTTCTATTTCATGTTTAGTGCTCCCATGTCATTAGGTTTATGTTTTCCAATTTCTCTTTTTTATTTTTTGACGTTCTTTCTCAAGGCTTTATCAAGTGTAGTAGAAAAACTTTTGTATACATATATATATAGATAGATAGAGAAATAGTATGGATAATATATATATATATATATATTTTAGAAAGCTTATGAATTTTTGCCCAGCTAAAAAATTTATCACATTTATGGCATTCCACTTGTTTGACTCAGTATGAATAGAATGCTAGATTTCTAATTTATACATTCACTCAGAAGTCTGATATAGTTCCATGTATTTTGCGTCTGTTATTCCTGCTTAAAGTCTAGAAAGTTTATAACCTTAGTGACTTTTTAAAAGTTTGAATGAGGCTTGAAACTTCTAGTTCAATTCTGAGAATGTAAAGAAATACTATGTTGTTAAAGAAAAAAACCCCAGAAAATTAACATGTGATACAGTTATTAAATATAGGCTTTGTTCAAATATCACACACAAAAAAAGAGTGGATATATGTATATATAACTGATTCACTTTGCTGTACGCTTAACACTAACACATTGTAAATCAACCCTACTCCAATACATAAAAATTTTTTAAAAGGGATGAGGCTAGGAAAAAATATGAAATAAAAAACAAAATGTGAGTGAGAGACTCTGAGGAGATTAAAAAGAGATGTTGATAAAATTAAGTATAATTGAAGGCATGGAGAGAGAGAGATCTGAAAGAAATCAGTTTAAAATGATAAAATAATGAGACATTGGTTGATGACAATCAGATGACAGGTTGATAATAGATATTCATAAAGGAGAAACCAGTAGTAGTAAGACAGGACAAAGAATACAGAAAATGAGAGAAGAAAAAGTTTTTTTCAAAGAAGACAGTAAAAGAAGAAAGGAAGAATCGAATTTTATAAAGGATGAGTCAAGGAAGAGAATGGCATACAGAAGGAGAAGGAATGTGAGAGTGTGATGGAGGATAAGTAGGAAAACCAAGTACAACCGTGTGATGTGCAAATAGTTAAAAGTAGAAGACAATAAACGTAACATAAAGCTAAATGATTGATACCTATGTGGATAGCCAGCTAGATAGGTAGGAAATTTAGGTAGAAAAAAGTTTTTACAGGAGAAGGCAGTTGTAAGGAGAAGACTGTATAAAGAAAGAGAGAGGGAAGGAAAGAAAAAAGTTTTAGGAGTAGTAATAGAAGAAGGGAGTGGGGGGGGGAAGGAAAGAAGAAGGAGGGACTACAAATGAAGGAAGACAAGAGGGGAGAAGGGTGGTAGGGTGGATGATGAAAGGAGGTAGGAGGAAGGAATAAGACACGAGGAAAGGGAGGAGGGACAGGAAGGAAAGAGAGAGGAGGGGCTTCCCTAGTGGTCCAGTGGCTAAGACTCTGAGCTCCCAATGCAGGGCGCCTGGGTTCCATCCCTCTAGGTAGGTAGAACTTTAAAAGGACAATCCAGTTAAGACAGTGTAAAGAAAGGCGAGAGGAATGGGGGGCGGGGGGTGGGGAGAAAGAGAAGTTTAAAAAGAAGCCAGTATAAAAGCTTAAGAAGGAAGAAGAGGGATTCCTTGGTGGTCCAATGGCTAAGACACTGCACTGCCAACGCAGGGGGCCTAACCAAATACACAAATATTTTAATAATGATAATAAAATTAATCTCACACTAAAAAGAAATAGTGATGAAAAGAAAAATCTTTAAAAATAAGATTAAAATCTCCTAAAAATAGGAGACAATGCGAAAAGAATGGAAGAAGAGTGGAAAGAGGGAAGTAGGGAAGGAATGGAAGAAGGAAAGAGGAGAGAAAAGGGATGACAGAAGGGAGAGATAAAAATAGAGGAGGAAAGACCAAGAGAAAAGGACAATGAATGACGCAGAGCTAGAAGGGACAGAAAGAAGCTTTTAAAGAAGGACAAAAAGAAGAGGCAAGACCGAAAGGAGGAAGTGGGAGGAAAGAGAAGTTTAAAATGATGAGCCTGTAGAAAGTGTAAAATATAAAAGAAATGAAACAGTGTGAAGGGCTTGAAAAGGATGCATTAATAAGAAAATTAAGCACAGTTGTGGACAGTGGGGAAAGAAATCTAAAAAGAAGCCAGTTAAAATATTTCAGTGATATAAGATTCATGGATGAATTGACAGGAGAGTAGGTTGATAAGTAGGAAAGTATATAAAATATAAATAGATAGAACCATAGATAGGTGAGTGATAGATGATTGATGGTTGGATGGATAGGTAGGTCTTATTTTTAAAAAGAGAACCGAGTTTCTAAAAGTCAGTAAGAAGTCAATACATACATATACACAATGGAGTATTACTCAGCCATTAAAAAGAATACATTTGAATCAATTCTAATGAGGTGGATGAAACTGGAGCCTATTATACAGAGTAAAGTAGGCCAGAAAGAAAAACACCAATATAGTATACTAATGCATATATATGGAATTCAGAAAGATGGTAACAATAACCCTGTATGCGAGACAACAAAAGAGACACAGATGTATAGAACAGTCTTTTGGACTCTGTGGGAGAGGGCGAGGGTGGGATGATTTGGGAGAATGGCATTGAAACATGTATAATATCATATGTGAGATGAATTGCCAGTCCAGGTTTGATGCATGATACAGGATGCTTGGGGCTGGTGCACTGGGATGACCCAGAGGGATGGTACTGGGAGGGAGGTGGGAGGGGGGTTCAGGATGGGGAACACGTGTACACCCGTGGCAGATTCATGTTGATGTATGGCAAAACCAATACAATACTGTTAAGTAATTAGCCTCCAATTAAACTAAATAAATTTATATTAAAAAATAAATAAATGAAAGTCAGTACATAAAAGATAGAAAAAGAGAAAGGGAAAGAAGGTAAAAAATATTTTTCAAAGGGGCCAGTACACAGAGAATAAAAGAAAAAGGGAAGATGGACAGGACAGGATAGGGTAGGGTAAAGTAGGAAAGGGAAACAGGAAGGCAGGGAGGCTAACAGAGAAGAAAGAAATACAGAAAGGGAACAAAAAAATGATGAACAGAAATTGAATAACAGAAGGAAAGAACGAAGGAAGAAAGGAAGACATATGAAAGCAAAAAGAGGAGAGGTTTCAAATGGAATAAAATTATAAGAAAATGTAAAATAGAGAAAAATACGAGAATGGGAGACAGAAAGGAAAGAAAAAACGAGAGTCAGAGACAGAAAGAAAGGAAGAATGTCTCACGGGCCAAAAAGTTTTAAAAGTAGGAGTCAATTTAAGAGTGATTGACAGCTGGATATAGAGCCAGCCAGCTAGGTAGGTAGATAGGTAGAAAGAACAGATTTTTAAAGGAGAAAGCAGTAGTAAAGATAATAGCAAAATGTATAAAGAAAGGGAGAAGGAAACAAAGAAAATGTTTTGCAAAAGGAGTAATATAAACAAAGCAAAATAGGAATGGAAGGAAGGAGGAAGGGAAGAAAGAAGGAAATGAGAGAGAAAGGGGGGGGAAGAGGAAGGAGACAGGAATGGACAGAAGGAGAGAGAAGCAAATGAAAGAGGATGAGAGAGCGAGCGTGGGTGGATGGATGGATGGAGAAAGGAAAGGAGGAGGCAGGGGCAAGGAAGAAAGACATGAGGGAAGGGCGAAGGGGCAGTGCACAGTAAGAGGGGAGGAAGGGATGGCGGAAGGGAGGAAGCGAGGGAGGGGAGGGGGAAGACATGCATGCAGGCGGGGAAAGAAGAGAGACAGAGGCCACGGAAGGAATGGAGTGAGGAGAAGACGGACAAAGAGGAGAAAGTGAGAGGAGGCAGGAGGGAGGGAAGAAGAAAGGGAGGCTGTAGGGAGTGAGGAGAGAAAGCTCTAAAAAAGAGGAACTCAGTTAAAAACAAATAAAGATGAATGGAGAACAGCTAGGTAGTTTGGTAGGTTGATGGACAGATGGGTAAGTAGACAGGATTTTTATGTGGAAGATCTAGTTCTTAAAAGTCAATATGAAGAGAAACAGGTTTAAAAGAGGAAACCCCAAAAAATGCATATAAGAGGAAGAGAGGGGGAAGGAAGTAAAGGAGAAGGAAGGAAAGGAAGGAGGAGGTCAGGAAGACAGGAAGTAGGGGAGATAGGGAGGGAAGGAGGAAGGCAGGCAGGCAATAAGTTTACAAAGGGTGGAACTTGCGTGGTGGCTCAGTGGATAAGAATCCACCTGCCAGTACAGGGGACACAGGTTCGATCCCTGGTCCGGGAAGATCCCACATGCCGTGGAGCAACCAAGCTCATGTGCCACAACTACTGAGCCCACACTCTAGAGCCTGTGAGCTGCAATTATTGAAGCTCTCATGCCCTAGAGTCTGGCTCTGCAATGAGAAGCCTGCCCACCGCAACTAGAGAGTAGGCCCTGTTTGCTGCAGCTAGAGAAAGCCTGCAAGCAGAAACAAAGACCCAGCGCAACCAAAAATAAATAAAGATTTAAAAATAAAGGATGAGTCAGTAGGGAAGACAGCTAAAGAAGGGAAGAGAATGTAAGAGTGAAAATATAGGAACCATTTTCCTACAAAAAACCTAAAACAGTTGTGTGGCGGGGGACAGATTGTAAAAGTAGGAGTCAGGAAAGCAAAGACAAAAATAAAGACAAAGATAAATGGTTGAGAGCTGAATAGGTAGGTAGGCAGTTGTACAGATGATAGGTAAGTAGGTAGGTAGGTATATAATTTTAAAAGTGGAAGCCAGTAAGAAGGAATGCATGAAAAAGAGAATGAGAGAGTTAGAGCAGATAGGAAAAAATAAAAGGGGAGCCAGCAGAAAGAGAGTAAAAGGAGGATGGGAGGAAGGAAGACAGGAGGGTGGGAAGGGCAAAGATAAAGAAGGAAGGAAGAAAGATAGGAAGAAAGGATGCTGGAACAGAAGTAAGAAATAATGAAGAAAGAAAAGAGGTTTATAAGTGATGAGTCAGTAGGGGAAAGTGAGAAAAAGCAGAAAAAGACAATGTGAGAATGAGGGGGAGAACCAATAAAGCCAAGTACAATTGTGTGTGATGGAGGGAGATGGGTTTAAAAAGTAGAAGTCAGTTTTTTAAAAAAGAAGACAAGATAGATGGATAGATGGCTAGGTAGGTAGAGGGATAGGTAGGTACCGCAGATAGGTACATGGATGATAGGTAGAAACATACATACATACATCCCTGCATACATACATACACACATAGAACTGATGTGGAAAAGGAGAAACCAGTGAAAAGTCAATACACGAAAGGTAGAGAGTTGGAAAGAGAAGGAATGAAAAACTTTAAAAAAGTGGATCGCTAAATAATAAAAAGGAAGAAAAGAGAGGACAGGAGACAAGATGTGTGAGGGGGGACAAAAGAGAAAGAAGGGAAAAGAACCAGATAAAAAGAAGTTTTAAAGGGAAGCAGAAAAGACTTCACTTTTTAAGAAATGAGCAAGAGCATGGGTTCAAGAGAACTTTTAAAAAGGACCAGTCAGTAAACACAATGTGAGAGGGAGGAAGGAATGAAAAGTTTGTGAAGGAAGAGTGAGTAACTAAAGCTCACAGTTCAGTTCAGTGAGATGAGGGTGTAACCTTCTGCCTCTGTGACAGTACATCACTTTAGCAGCCAGCTTTCTCCCTCCATCTTCAACTGTTAACTTCCCCTTCCAGTAGGAGGAAAGTTTCAGGTAGGCATCTTAAACAGTGCCCACCTCAAATGCTTTTTGAAAAAGAAAACGTAAAAGAACTTGATGTTCACAGGATTACAGAGGTGACAGGAGAATGAAGATGTCTATTTCACATATGAAATTGACTTATCACTGTAACAAAGACATCATGTTCTACCACGTCAACACCAAGGAATACACATAACTCTAATGAAAACCCAGTTAGCACACATATAGTTTAGAATCCTTTTGTCTGTTTCTAAATGATTAGAAACAGGAACGGCAGTCAGCTTTTTCACAAATCAGGTGTATATATGTATGGTTGCCTCAGCCAGATTTTTGAGGCACAACCAAGAATTGTCATGGCCACTGTGGGGTCTCCAGCACATGGCCTCCAGGGTCTCTAGCACAGGTATTATGCTGGTCTGCATCCCCACACAAAGAAAAAGCCATGCTCTTCTTGAGCAGGACAGAGGGATGGAGTTTTTTCCCTTTTGCCAGAAGACAGTTCTACCCCCTGCCCAGGAGAGCTTTAACTATACAAGATAATATTATAAAAGTGATTGTCCTCCCTCCCCATCACATCTATCCTAAGGTTTCTTAACCCTGCCACTTGGCATGTTGCACTGGATAATTGCTTATTATGGGGACCATCCGTGCATTGTAGTATGTGTAGCATCCTACGTGGCCCCTATCCCCTAGATGCCAGGAGAAATCCCTCTCCCTGGTTTGTAACAACCAAAAATGTCTCCAGACATGTCCCAATTCCATTGTCCTCTGGGGTACAAATTTGCCTCCCACTGAGACCTACTACGTCCCCTCTCCAGTTTCTCCCCATATACAGATTAGGATATGATTCTCCCCCTAGTGGGCATAAAAGGATAAATAGAATCTATCTTGAATAACTTTGTCATCACCACTATTAATTTTTTTTTTTAATTTTAAGCTTCTTATCCAAGGATCAAGAAAATGAGTGTCACTGCCGGTCGCCAGAAGTCACACCAAGGACAAAAAAGTAATTGAAATAATTAGAAATACTAAAATAGTCATTTGTGCTTCTTTCCCAAAGGTGTTGTCTGGGGCAAGAGGTGTGGCTTATGTTCTTACTCCTCTAAGTGTCAGCAGTATGGGCCACTGAGGCACTTACTATAAAAGCGCAGTCTCAGGCACTGCCCCACTACTGAATCAGAACCTGCATTTTCATAAGACCCCAGTGCATGACACGCACATTGACTTTTGGAGAACACTGGCTTCCATAGCCCCATGGAGGCAGAATAAAGTAAGGCTGCTTGGATGACTGTCCTCTGCCTCCTCTGGTCTTCAGAGACATGCCCTTATCTCCACTGAGATAGTGCTTGGCCTGTCATCATTCACAGTTGAATTGGCCATCACTGCAATGACTCATGGTCTGGTCTCGCTGGGCTTAGTAGAACCCTCTGCGTTTCCCACTCCACCTGAGTCCTGACTGCCTGCTCCATGACACTCTGGGAGGGGCCCTCTTACCCCCAGCCCAGTGACTCCCCTTGACGAGCTTCCCAGCTAGACCCTCAGCCCTTCCTGGGCCATGTGTATACCACATGGGAATCAAGAGTGGCTTAAGAAAGCAAAACCTCAAGGGGAAATAGGGAGAGGTTGATCAAACGGTACACATTTTCAGCTGTAAGATGAATAAGGTCTGAGGATCTGATGTATAACATGGTGACTATAGTTGAAAAAAAAGTATTGTATAATTGAAATCTGCTAAGAACAACATGATAAATATGTGAGGTGATGGATGTTAATTAACTAAATGGAAGGGGGGAGAAATCCTTTCACAGTACACATATTTATCAAATCACCACAATGTACACTTTAGCTATCTTACAATTTTATGTGTCTATTATATAAGTCCTAAAGAAAGGCAATGCCAAAGAATGCTCAAACTACCGGACAACTGCACTCATCTCACAGGCTAGTAAAGTAATGCTCAAAATTCTCCAAGCCAGGCTTCAGCAATACGTGAACTGTGAACTTCCAGGTGTTCAAGCTGGATTTAGAAAAGGCAGAGGAACCAGAGATCAAACTGACAACATCCGCTGGACCATCAAAAAAGGAAGAGAGTTCCAGAAAAACATCTATTTCTGCTTTATTGACTATGCCAAAGCCTTTGACTGTGTGGATCACAATAAACTGTGGAAAATTCTGAAAGAGATGGGAATACCAGACCACCTGAGCTGCCTCTTGAGAAACCTATATGCAGGTCAGGAAGCAACAGTTAGAACTGGACATGGAACAACAGACTGGTTCGTCAAGGCTGTATATTGTCACCCTGCTTATTTAACTTATATGCAGAGTACATCATGAGAAATGCTGGGCTGGAAGAAGCACAAACTGGAATCAAGATTGCTGGGAGAAATACCAACAACCTCAGATATGCAGATGACACCACCCTTATGGCAGAAAGTGAAGAGGAACTAAAAAGCCTCTTGATGAAAGTGAAAGAGGAGAGTGAAAAAGTTGGCTTAAAGTTCAACATTCAGAAAACGAAGATCATGGCATCTGGTCCCATCACTTCATGGGAAATAGATGGGGAAACAGTGTCAGACTTTATTTTTCTGGGCTCCAAAATCACTGCAGATGGTGACTGCAGCCATGAAATTAAAAGACGCTTACTCCTTGGAAGAAAAGTTATGACCAACCTAGATAGCATATTCAAAAGCCAGAGATAATACTTTGCCAACAAAGGTCCGTCTAGTCAAGGCTATGGTTTTTCCAGTGGTCATGTATGGATGTGAGAGTTGGACTGTGAAGAAGGCTGAGCACCGAAGAATTGATGCTTTTGAACTGTGGTGTTGGAGAAGACTCTTGAGAGTCCCTTGGACTGCAAGGAGATCCAACCAGTCCATGCTGAAGGAGATCAGCTGTGGGATTTCTTTGGAGGGAATGATGCTGAAGCTGAAACTCCAGTACTTTGGCCACCTCATGTGAAGAGTTGACTCTTTGGAAAAGACTCTTATGGTGGGAGGGATTGGGGGCAGGAGGAGAAGGGTACGACAGAGGATGAGATGGCTGGATGGCATCACTGACTCAATGGACGTGAGTCTGAGTGAACTCCGGGAGTTGGTGATGGACAGGGAGGCCTGGCGTGCTGCGATTCATGGGGTCGCAAAGAGTCGGACATGACTGAGCGACTGAACTGAACTGATTATATATGTCAGTAAAGCTGAACTGTTTTAAAACTGAAAGAAAAAGAAAGCAAAACCTTGGCGAGAGCCTTGCTCTGCCTGACCACACTGTATTACAAAGTTTGGGGTCCATGACCCCAGTGAGGAGGAAGAGTCAAAGTAGGGGTAGCCAAGGAAATCTCTTTCTAGAGTCTTAAACAGAGAGCTGAGCAATAGTTCTTCTTTTCTCTCTGTTAGCCTCAGTTATCTGAAGCACCAAGGCCCAGCGTAAGCAAAATGTGAAGCCCTGTCTGATGTCTTTGGTCCCCAGTCACTCTCACCACCTTCCCATTTTCCCACCATCTCTGAGCTGCTAAAGGAGTGGACATTTTCCCTCTAACTTTCCTAAAGTCATATCCTTTTTCTTCCTGAGCCCAGATAACCCTTATTTGGTAAGCTAAGGGTATCTCCAGGACACTATGAAGAATTTTCTCAACTAAGTATTCTAGGATGTTTCTACACAAAAAGGAAGATAAAATTTAAGGAAATTCTTGAGACAACTGCATGGCTTGCAAGGCATAATGTCTTGGTTGTGTCATCATTTTGGGGGATGACAGATATTGAATATTATTACCTGGGTGTTCATCGTGGCATTTGTCCTGTTAAAAATTCTAACCTCCCCTTCCTTCCCTAGCTCCACCCCCAGGTAAGTGAAAGCCTATGAAAGACGAGGGTAGCGATCTTATACTTAGTCAGAAATGAAAAAGTAATATAAAATTTAAAAAATAGCCCTGTTGCATAATGGCTGTTTCTCATTTCTCAAGCCCCAAAAGTGAGTACAACAAAAGGTGGTCTCCAGACCTACATCTAGAAGGCATGATCACTGTAAAAAAAAGTGTAAAATATAGAAAAACGTAGTACATGTAATGTGACAACGTAATAAACTTGGGCAAAAGGCATGAGCAAACATTTTACTGAAGATACACAGATGGCAAATAAGCACACAAAACACTGTTTAATATCTTTATTCCTTAGGGAAATAGAAATCAAACCACAATGAGATACCACTACACACCCAGTAGAATGTCTAGTAGAATTGAAGTAACTGACCATACCAAGTATTTGCAAGGACTTGAAGCAGCTAGAACTGTCTGACATTGCAGGTGGGAATGTAAAATGGTACAACCACTGTGGAAAAAATTTTGGCAGCTCAAGTTAAACTACATCTGCCATGTGATTCAGTCATTTCACTCCTAGGTAGGTGCCCACAAGATATGAAAATATATGTTCAGATAAAGACAACATCAATGTCCATAGCAGCATTATAGTCAGAGTGGAAACAACCTAAATGCCCTTCAGCAGGCAAATGGGTAAACTAGTGTATCCATACCATGGGATACTACTCAGAAATAAAAAGGAATAAAGTATTATTACAGGCAACAATATTGATGAATATCAAAATATGCTGAACGAAGGAAGCCAGATCACCAGCCTCCCCCAACAAAAAAAAGGGTGGTACAACCCCTGTTTGATTCCATTTATAGCAAACTGTAGAGAATGCAAACTAATTTATAGTAAAGCAGATCAGTGATTGCCTGGGAGATAGGAGAGGAGAGAGGGATGAACTATAAGGGGGCACAAGGAAACTTTTGGGGATGATGTAAATGTTTACCTTGATTGTGGTGATGGTTTCAAGGGTTTATATATATACATATATATATATGCCAAAGCCAAATGGTACATTTTAAATATGTTCAGTTTATTGTACTTCAGTTACAGTTCAATCAAATTTAAAAATTAAATGATTTCTCTTTCATTTGCCTATAGGACCATCCCAGCATTTGTATAGTTCTGTAAAGACTCCCGGAAGAAGATCAACCTTGTTGCATTCTCCACATGATGTACAGAGTAACACAGCAGAACAAAAGGTAGAAAGCTTTATGTCTCAGGTGCTTTGTATTGGCCACTCATTTATCTGGTTAATTTTTCTTTCTAGGGAATATCCCCATTCACTGGGCATGGTACTGATTGGTTAGAAATAATGGAGTTCTACACAGATCTGAACCGTCTTCCTGGTAGAGAAGGTTCTGAGTCAGCTTCATGCTAAATGTACCAGGTAGTTGAGCAGAAACTGACAAATATTTGATGATGATGATGACGCTAGCTAATGTTTATTGACAACCTGCTGTGGGTCAGGTCCTAGTAGAAAGTAGGGAAAGGTAGAGGAAGGGGAAAGGGGGGAAGTAGGTGACATAGGATACAAAGATAGAAAAGACATCCCTGCTCTTGGCGATGCACTGTCCAGGGATCAGACACACAAACAAAAGTCCTTACAGTCAAATGCGAGGAGACTTTTGCTTTGTATAAAATATGAAGCACAGAAAGTGTGGAGAAATAGCCCTGCCTAGAGAAATCTAAAAAAGCTTTATAAAAGGAGGGCTTCATTGAATTGTAGTATTCCCTGGTGGCTCAGAGGGTAAAGCAGATGTCTGCCTGCAATGCAGGAGACCTGGGTTCAATCCCCGGGTCAGGAAGATCCCCTGGAGAAGGCAATGGCACCCCACTCCAGTACTCTTGCCTGGAAAATCCCATGGACAGAGGAGCCTGGTAGACTACAGTCCATGGGATTGCAAAGAGTCGGACACGACTGAGCGACTTCACTTTCATTGAATTAGGTCTTGAAACATGAGTGGGAAGTTTTCAGATGAATAGATGTGAGGATGTAGTGAGGCAGTATTGCAGACAGGCTTACAGTATTAAGTGAAAGCATGAAAACTCAAGCCAGCAAAACCAGAGCAGTGGAACAGAAGAGACTGAAATGGTAGGTTGAAGCCAGAACTTTGTATCTCTTGCTGAAGTATGAATTTATTTTCTCAGTAGTAGAAAACCATTGCTGGTTTTTTAGTAGGACGTGAGATAAAAATGATTTGGGTTTTAAAAGATACTCTAGTTGCAGTGTGAGATAGCTACATAGAGGAGATTAGAGGCAAGATCGTTTTGAGTCTACTGGGATAGTCCAGATAAAAATGATAAAGGCCTGAACTAAGGCTGTGACAATGAGGGTGACCAGAGGCCACAGATTTAAGATATTTCAGAGTCAGAGTATGTCAGGATTTGGTGACTCAACAGATGTGTGGACCCAGAGAAAAGGAGATGACAACGATGGTGATGATTTAACTTTTGTGTGCAGGTCCTGTATGCTCTCATAGTGCTGAGGCCTACTTCTATCTCAGAACTCATTATCCTCCATCATATTTGTCTGTCTTTTCTACTGGGTGATAAGCTTCTTGAGGTCAGGAATTATGTATCTTAGTTCCAGGCAGTGTACTCAATAAACATTAGACTGGATTAAACTAGCCTTATCTGAAATAAACAGAACAAGTCTATGCTTTCTGGAATGGAGCGCTGGATTATTATTATTGGTTATAGGATTATTATACCTATAACCAAAATGTGGAAGACAGACAAGTAGCAAGTTTGAAAAGACAGGAAAAGATCGTGTACCTGGGTACAATATAAGCTTCATTTTAAACTAGTTAAAGTGAGGTACCTGTAAAAGATATCCAGTGAGAGGTTAATAATATGTATTAGCATTGAGACCAGCACCTAGTAGAGAGGTAGAGATGAGGGGAAGGGGAGACGAGATACTGTATTATTCTGATTGCTTTAGAATCAGCAGAAGGGTCTTTTAGAAGAATAATTACTAATTAATTTTTTTCTTGAATGTTAAACCATACAGAAAGATAGAGAAACCATTAGGATGTCATATCCTTCAAATGATGGAGGTAAGAAAATGAACAGTATTTATAATTGCTCTGATATCTTTTGGTTAAATAATTCATTTTGTCATATAGTCTTCCAAGTTATGCTTTTTTCTCTGATTATACAATCCATGATTAATTTGATAAAGGAAGATAGAAGAATTATTCATGGTTGTAAATAGAAGCATCACATTTTTAAGTGATTGCTGGGAGAATAGGCCTTCTGGAATCGACAAGGTGTGAGGAAGTTAGAGTCTCTGCTGTGACTGCCTCTGTAAGTTCCTGACAATGCAGCCATTAGAGAGTCCCAGTGAAGAGAATTCTCCCCAGGAAGGTCTCTTTTACCATCTTTTCTCCCCAGACATAAAAATCCATCCTGTTTCCCATCTCCCAGGGCTGGACTAGAGATTAGCTAAGTCTCTGTTTGTCTCCATAAAAGATTCCCACGCGTAACCTCCACACTTACTAGCAGCGCTGGGACATCTTCACCTGGGCGGCCCATGAGTACCTCAGATCCAACATGTGCAAAACCAGATTCATCCCCAAACCAGCGCTCTGTTCCTCCTAACTTTATTCAGGCACAAAACCTGAGTCATTTTTGACTCTTTGCTGTTTGCTCCAGTCCAGTCTGCCTCCTTAAATCCTCTCATAACTCCCTTCCTTTCCATGCATGCTTCCTGTGCCATTAAGCACTGTAATAATTAGTCTCCAATTTCTTTTTCTTGTTGATCTGTCCTACATTTTGCTGTGAACGTAACCTTCCTGAAATACAGCTTTGAACATATAATTCCTCTACCCAAAAGTCCTCTGTGGTTTCCCTTTGCTTACTGAATGAAGTGCAGAACAGTTTGTTCTAGGGCAGGGGAGTGGTGAGAAGTTTAGCTGGCCAAGTAACTTAGAGCCAGGGAGTTGAGGCTTGTCCCTAATGGCAGCAGTGGGCCCCTGGAAGCTGGTAAGCAGGGGATTTCACAAAAAGGGTTCTTATACTCAGAGATACTGCCTTAATGTCCATAGATAAATACATTCTTGATTATGGTAATTTTAGACTTTATGGCAGCCCAGCAAGGAGAACTATATGATTTTTTTCATATTTAAAGTTACCTCTTTTTTTCCCCTAGAAATTACTACACTTCAGAGTCTAGGTGTTTCTGCGAAAACACCAAGTATCTGTAGATACTGTCTACAGGATACTTCAAAACAACAGGCAAGTAACTTTTCTTTTGTCCCAGATACACACAGAAACAATGAAGTATAGAATGAGGATCAAGACTGACATAACACAATTTCATTCATTAAATGACAATTCAGAACAGTCTTATTCCCTGAAATTAACCATCTTATAGTAAGATTTTATTTAAAAAAAAATGGAAATGCGAATCCACAGTAAGAATCCTGTTACTTCAGACTTCCAATGCTTATGGCTATCTGTTGTGTTAACGTTGCCATACTCTAAGTGTAGGGACATATCAGTAACAACTAGTAAGCTAACAAAAGAAAAATCTCAGGTGAGCCTGAGATTTTAAATGTGTTAAATAGACCCAAAATTTGAATACTTGTCTCAATTCTTAATAGAAATTACCAGAAACAATGTGAGTGTTCTCACTTAGCTCTTAGGTATGTAGGCTTCTTAAAAGATAAGCTTCAAGCCCATTCACACAGGAAGCAACATATTGGACTTTCGTGAATCATTTCTCTTCTCATGCTGATGGGTTGTACAGAAACAGACATACAGCCTCACCCTCTCCCCTTTGTGGTCAGTGATCACTCAGTCGATGGTGGGAAAAATTGACAACAAACATTTAGGGTACAGCCTCTGGTCACAGCATCTGTCATCTCTGTGGGTCACCAATTGGTCATTCACTTTCAGACTCAAACCCACATCCTTGGCTCTGTTAGCACTGTATTAAATGACTCACCTGTTCTAAAAAGTTAACACATTTTCCTATATCCTATGGTAAATGCATAATCTGTATTCTCAGTATCTGAAGAAAGAATCTTAACTACCTTAAGACAATATACGAGTTGCACATCAGGAGTTAATAACTTTTTTCACTTGCCTCACTATGCATGTATGCTAAGTCGCTTCAGTCGTGTCCGACTCTATGCGACCCTATGGACAGCAGCCCACCAGGCTCCTCTGTATGCAGGAGTCTCGAGGCAAGAATACTGGAGTGGGTTGGCATTTCCTTCTCCATGCCTCACTATAGAGTCAGAAAAAAAGTATTTTCTGAGTGACATCATGAGAAATGCTGGACTGGAAGAAGCACAAGCTGGAATCAAGATTGCCAGGAGAAATATCAATAACCTCAGATATGCAGATGACACCACCCTTATGGCAGAAAGTGAAGAGGAACTCAAAAGCCTCTTGATGAAAGTGAAAGTGGAGAGTGAAAAAGTTGACTTAAAGCTCAACATTCAGAAAACGAAGATCATGGCATCCGGTCCCATCACTTCATGGGAAATAGATGGGGAAACAGTGGAAACAGTGTCAGACTTTATTTTTGGGGGCTCCAAAATCACTGCAGATGGTGACTGCAGCCATGAAGTTAAAAGACGCTTACTCCTTGGAAGGAAAGTTAAGACCAACCTAGATAGCATATTCAAAAGCAGAGACATTACTTTGCCAACAAAGGTTCATCTAGTCAAGGCTATGGTTTTTCCTGTGGTCATGTATGGATGTGAGAGTTGGACTGTGAAGAAGGCTGAGCGCCGAAGAATTGATGGTTTTGAACTGTGGTGTTGGAGAAGACTCTTGAGAGTCCCTTGGACTGCAAGGAGATCCAACCAGTCCATGCTGAAGGAGATCAGCCCTGGGATTTCTTTAGAAGGAATGATGCTAAAGCTGAAACTCCAGTACTTTGGCCACCTGATGCGAAGAGTTGACTCATTGGAAAAGACTCTGATGCTGGGAGGGATTGGGGGCAGGTGGAGAAGGGGACGACAGAGGATGAGATAGCTGGACGGCATCACTGACTCGATGGACGTGAGTCTGGGTGAACTCCGGGAGTTGGTGATGGACAAGGAGGCCTGGCGTGCTGCGATTCATGGGGTCGCAAAGAGTCGGACACGACTGAGCGACTGAACTGAACTGAACTGATAGATGGCAAACATAATACTATCGATACATATGTTACCCAAAAAATAAGCAATACACAAATTTAGACCATCTGTTTTTTAAGGCTTTAAAATACATTGGACAATACGAGTAAATCAAATTGTCACAAATACCTAATTCGGTTTGAGAAATAGTATGACCACTTTTATCGCAACAAAATCCAATACTATTTTCCAGCTTATTTCACCCATCCCATCAGTGTCAAGAAATGGACTTCTGGTGGCTTGTGTTCAGTTCTCAGGCCTAGGAAAAAACAAAGTCTACTCTGTTGGATTTCTCTTCCTGTATGATTACCTAAGCAGGTAGAGCTCTTGGCCAACTGACAGAGCCACATCCCACATATGCAGAAAAGCTGCTCTCTGCTTTCCAGCTCCCTCACAGCATTCCCCCTGTGCTTAACTTTCTTTAAAACCCACACATATTCTTTTAAGCTATTCAACTGATTACCTTCCATGCTGGTCAGTTCACTCTTCAGTTAATTAATTTTAGCATACTAGGAACTCTGTAAGCCTTTGAATTATGTAAGTAATGGAAACCAAATAAAACATGTATATTTATGATAAATAGACTTCTAAAATCACTATATTAAATTTCTGTGAGACATAGGTGATGTTCAGATTCTTTGAAAACTCCTTTAAGGATTTTTTTTGTTTTCATTTTTCTTGTGGCATGTATAGGTGACACGTGCTGATTTGAATGGGGAAAAGGCCAAGAAATCAAGCTTAAACTATGAGCCAGGTAAACATTACCAACAGCTATTAAGGAAATCCTGCAATGCATTAATACATTCAACTAACATTTACTAAGCTTTTGCTACACACCATGCACTATACTAATTATTGAACAAAGTAGAGAAGCCATGGTTCCTACCCTGGATTTTACAGTGTAGTATAAAACAGTCATGCCAGTAATCACAACACAATATAATAAGTGCAATAAAGGAGGCAAATACAAAGTCCACTGGAAGCATAGGGGAGACAAGGAAGCTTCTACAGAAGATGCCACATGAGCTCAGACATGAAGGACGAGATGTTGATGTATGGCAAAACCAATACAATATTGTAAAGTAATTAGCCTCCAATTAAAATAAATAAATTTATAAGGAAAAAAAGAGAGAATTTTCTAAGCAGACAAATGGAAAGAGAACTTCCAGGAGAAAGGATACATTTACCAAGATATATACATTAGAGCCTAGTGGGTTTGTGGAAATGCAGATTTTTTTTCAGAATTGTTTTAGCTAAAAGTTCAAGTCAGAGAATTACAGAAGATGAAGCTTGACTGGTAGGTATCAGTTGATCGTTAAGATTCTGGTAAGCTGTGCCAGGAGATCTACCTTTTATCCTATTATCGAAGTACAACTATCAAAGAATATTGACAGGAACCTAATATGGTCAGAATTTGCCTTTTCTACCCACAGAGATAGAAAATGAACTTCTGGTTACCAAAGGGGAAAGCGGGTTGGGGGGATGAGTAAATTAGGAGTTTGGGATTAACAGGTACACACTACTATATATGAAGTAGATATACAACAAGGACCTACTGCATAGCAGGGGGAAGTATATTCAATATCTTGTAATAACCTATAATGGAAAAGAATCTGAAAAGGGATGTCTATATATATTATACGCATTAAATATATTATATATATATATAACTGAATTATTTTGTTGTACACCTGAGACTAACACAACATTGTAAATTAATTATACTTCAAAAAATGACCCAAAAAAGAAAGAAAGAATTTGCCTTTTCTAAAAAAGGAAAGCAGAATTAGAGGTGAGGAGACTTGAGACAATGAGACAATAAAAATAATAGCATATTGAACACTCACTATGTGCCAGGTTCTATGCTAAACCGTATTCTTTCATTTAACCCTCTGAACAACAAAACTATTTTACCTACCATTTTACACATGAATAAACTAAGTCTCAGAGTTGTAAATTAGCATGCCCAAGATTTCACGTAACATGTGGCAAAGCCAAGGTTTTAAAAGCCAGGTCTATCTTACTCAACCAATCCTAACCACAATACCACACTGCCCCTTATTACAATTAAGAGGCTATTATAATAGTCACAGCTAGAAATGAGTCCTGAACAAAGTCAGTGGCAGTAAAGATGAAGAGCTGGGCACAGATTTGACTCAGACTAAGAAAGGCAAATGGATGAGATCTGGCTACTGATTGAGTAAGGGAGAAGAATGAATTGAAGACAACGCCCATATTTCTAGTACAGGCAACTTAATGGATTGTGGTGCCATTCAATAGATAGGCAATACAGAAAGATGAACAAGTTTGGAAGACAGATATTTAGTTCAGCTTTGAATATATTGAGTTTGAGGTGCCTGAGGGCATCCAAGTGGGACATCTAAGTGGAGCAGTCAAGGGGGCAGTTATAGATGCATGGGAGAAGAAATGAAAGGAACGCCTTATGTCAAAACCTATGGGAAATAATGAAAGCCGTTCCCATAGGTTTGATATAAATGTTCTTTTTAAGGTAGGTTATACTTTCTCCTCTTTATTCCATCTTTGATCTAAGAGTTATCCTTAAGTATGTCTCTTAATTATCAAGAAATTCATATTTTCAGTCACATTTTTAAAGTTAGATTCAGAGAATGTAGCCTGTAAATATTCGACACATTGAAGTTGTTGACATTTTATTTGTGGCCAAATATGTGATTGATATTTTGAAAGTGTTCCATAGATATACAAAAAATATATATTCTCTATTTAAAGGCTGTAAGGCTCTAAATGAATTTTAAATTCTATTTATTGATTATATTATTCAACTGTTATATGTCTTTACTGATTTTTTGGTCTACTATTTGCTGAATAACAGATCACCCTAAAACCTGGCAGCATAAAAAAACATCATCTCACAGTTTCTGTGGTTAGGAATACAGAAACGACTTAGCTGGATGGCTCTGATTCAGGGGCTCTCATGAGGTTACAGTCAAGATGTCACCCAGGGCTGCTTCAGTCATCTAAAGTCTTGATGGGGACTGAAGAAGTCACTTCCAAGGTGGCTTACTCACATGGCTGTTGGCGGGAGGTCTCAGTTCCTCACCATGTGGGCATGTGCATACATCTCTGAGTATCCTCATGATATGGCATCTGGCTTCTCCCAGAGTGGGTGGTCCAAGAGAGAGGGGCAGAAGCCACACCATATTTTATAGCCTAGTCTCAGCACACTCTGACTTCCGCTCATCACTTCCACTCTTCATTGGAAGCAAGTCTCTAAGTACAACCCACACTCGAGGGGGAAAAGAATTAGCCTCCACCACTTGGAGAGAGTATTATCAGAGAATTTGTAGACGTATTTTAACAACACGACAACAGTATTATCTTCACACTTATTTTTTCATGTATGTGCACTATTAATTCCAGCTCCTGCCTTTCAAAACTGTACACACTCAAACATACACTCACACACAAAGAAACTTAAGAAAGTACACAGAATTGAAGTTAACTTTGATGCAGATCATTGGAATTCATTGATTATTCAAAATGCACGTTATATTTATTGGGAGAACAATAGCTATTCACCCTGACTTTGAACTGACTTTTAATTGGTAACATTACTTTTTATTGTCTAAGACTGTTTAGTCATGTATGTGCATAACTGACAGCCTTCCTCAGTGGCTCAGAGGTAAAGAATCAGCCTGCAATGCAGGGAACACAGGTTCAATCCTTGAATTGGGAAGATCCCCTGGAGAAGGGCATGGCAAACCAATCCAGTATTCTTGCCTGGAGAATCCCATGGACAGAGGAGCCTGGTGGGCTACAGTCCCTAGGGTTGCACAGAGTTGGACATGACTGAAGCGACTTAGCACGCACACACGTGCATAACTGACATACACCATCCCAGTATTCCTGTGGACATATTCTACATGAAGACTTGCTTTAGTATCATTATCCAGAAATAGTTACTAAAATCCACTTATGGAACTTTGCTAGATGGCATACAAAGCATGTTAGTATTTAAGTGGGAAGAGATTAATGACAGGAAGACTAATGAATGAACATTGAGCCAACACATATGTTAAAGAATTAATTGAACAAGTAAATGTTCTTGAGTGCTTACTATATGGCAGGCACTGTAAACTAGTACAATACAGCATAGTAAGTCCTATAACAGAGGGATGTATAGGGCGCTTCAGGAGCTTGACAGAGAACGCCTGTCTATCTGGGCAGATATAAAGGAAGGCTCTCTGAAGGAGGTGACACAAGCCGAATGAGTCCTAAAGGATGGGAAGTTTTTAAAAGGGACATGAGTTACAAGGGAAATAGTGAAGGCAGAGGAACTGTGTGTTGTTCAGTACTTCTGGAGCAGAGAATATATGTAGAATGGTGACCATAGATGAGGCTGATGAGGTAGGCAGTCACCCAAATCTTAAGGTATTTGATGCCTGTCTGGTAGTCCCTGGAGGATTTAAAAAGAGTGTTGACAGCAGGGAATGAAAGACCTCTTAAGGGACTTCCATGGAGGTCCAGTGGGTAAGACTCTGAGCTCCTAATGCAGGAGGTCCAGGTTCAATCCCTGATCAGGGAACGAGATCCCACATGCTGTAACATAGTAAAAAAGTAAAAAAAAAAAAAAACAAAACCAAAAAAGATGTAAAAAAGTCCCATATGTCACAACGAAGATGGAAGATCCTGAGGCTGCAACTAAGACCCAGCACAGCCAAATAAATAAATAAAAGTTTTTTTTTTTTAAAAAGACCTATTCAGTTCAGTTCAGTTCAGTCTCTCAGTCGTGTTCAACTCTTTGTGACCCCATGAATCGCAGCACGCCAGGCCTCCCTGTCCACCACCAACTCCCGGAGTTCACTCAGACTCACGTCCATCGGGTCAGTGATGCCATCTAGCCATCTCATCCTCTGTCGTCCCCTGCTCCTCCTGCCCCCAATCCCTCCCAGCATCAGAGTCTTTTCCAATGAGTCAACTCTTCACATGAGGTGGCCAAAGTACTGGAGTTTCAGCTTTAGCATCATTCCTTCCAAAGAAATCCCAGGGCTGATCTCCTTCAGAATGGTCTGGTTGGATCTCCTTGCAGTCCAAGGGACTCTCAAGAGTCTTCTTCAACACCACAGTTCAAAAGCATCAATTCTTCTACACTCAGCTTTCTTCACAGTCCAACTCTCACATCCATACATGACCACTGGAAAAACCACAGCCTTAATTACAATTTTATAAGTAGCCTGTGAAGGATACCAACAAATAGTAATTTTCTTCTTCTCTCTAAAAATTCATCTGCAGGTCCTGGAGTCGCCTTCATTCCCGACTCACCCATTAGGTAAGTATCTAAGAAAGCTAATAAAGGAATGTGTTATTTTAAATTAATATTTAAATAATTACACTAGAGTGCTGCTTGAATCCTCTACTCTTGTAGTTTTACTTGTCTGTAGTAAAAGTCTCACCTTTTTCAACCTCTCAGGACTAAGCTAAAATTGTAAAGTAGGCAAAGTTAATCATTCATGCTCTTCCAGTTCCTCCTCTGATCTCACTTTAGTCCTGGGCTCTCCTCATAGGCAATACTTTGACTCCCCTTTCACGTAGCATTACTCCTTCTAGGATCTAGATCTGTTCTTTTCCCCTGTCCCCCCTCAAAACTGCTTTACTTGTACCATTTGAGGTTATTGGTTTTCAAATGATGATAAATTAGTTTACCATATAGTATTAATGATGTAATCTGTTACTCCCTAAGGATATTTGCATTTTCATCCAAAGTAAATCAATCTCTCATGATCTAAAAGAAAGGCCAGTGGAGAAGTTTTCTTTTGGCCTGGGGCCTTTCAGCTCTCAAACATTGATGGCCATCCATTCTGCTGATGTCCTGTTCCCCTCAAACTTGAATAATAATCCATGCATATAAAATACCTCGTGATGGAACGTACATACCTATCATCTTTTATAAACCCTCAACAAACCAAATTAGGTTCAGGATAATTTTTATAAATCCCAAACTTTGATGAATTGGTTAGGTAAAGGGAAGTAGTGTATGATGGTAAATGGTGTTGATGTTCAGACCAGGCTTCTTAGAAAAGGATTTTGAGGTAGGAGTCATTGCAGTCAGTTTCATTTACAGAGGGCTCGTGGGGTACAAGGATGCTGAAGGAAAGAAACTGACTAGTTCAGTATCAAGGTAGTTTCAAGAAATAAAGGTGAGAGAATGTGTGCATTATAGAGTGTAAATTCCTGCCTGCCTCTTCTTCCTGTGCCCACTATCATCCTAGACTACAGAACTACAGAATCACTTGAGTCTTTTCAACAGCAAATGTTCTGGATAGCCCTTTATTATAAAAATCAGCTAAGATGAAGAACTATGCACATGACCCAGAGCTGCTATCTCATTCCTCACAAATACACAAGTTAAGATACCTTTAGCTAAGCCTAGGACAATTCCAAGCCAGAACACAATGGAGAAGGCAATGGCACCCCACTCCAGTACTCTTGCTTGGAAAATCCCATGGACAGAGGGGCCTGGTAGGCTGCAGTCCATGGGGTCTCGAAGAGTCGGACACGACTGAGCGACTTCACTTTCACTTTTCACTTTCATGCATTGGAGAAGGAAATGGCAACCCACTCCAGTATTCTTGCCTGGAGAATCCCAGGGATGGGGGAGCCTGGTGGCCTGCCGTCTATAGGGTCGCACAGAGTCGGACACGACTGAAGCAACTTAGCAGCAGCAGCAGCAGCAGGACAATTCCAAGCCAGAACACAAGAAAACACAGCTAGAATACCATCTGGTATGGCTCTGCCCATTGCCACCCACGCCACACCTCTTTACCTTACAGGAAAGAACACAGGTTCAAGGCCTCGGGCTTAGTCCTCTTGATCTGTTGCAGCTCCTTGCTCCCTGAGACTCAAGTGTGGGTGCATTATGTCTATTCCATCACATACCTCATCTCTCTTCTCTTCCTCCACCTCCTTAGTTCTCTCTTTTTTCTAATGCTAACATAAAGACATACACAGTAAACTTCAGTTCAGTTCAGTTCAGTCGCTCAGTCGTGTCTGACTCTTTGCGACGCCATGAATCGCAGCACGCCAGGCCTCCCTGTCCACCACCAACTCCCGAAGTCCACCCAACCCATGTCCATCGAGTCGGTGATGCCATCTAACCATCTCATCCTCTGTCATCCCCTTCTCCTCCTGCCCCCAATCTCTCCCAGCATCAGGGTCTTTTCAAATGAGTGAGCTCCTCGCATCAGGTGGCCAAAGTATTGGAGTTTCAGCTTCAACATCAGTCCTTCCAATGAACACCCAGGACTGATCTCCTTTAGGATGGACTGGTTGGATCTCCTTGCGGTCCAAGGGACTCTCAAGAGTCTTCTCCAACACCACAGTTCAAAAGCATCAATTCTTCGGCACTCAGCTTTCTTTAGAGTCCAACTCTCACATCCATACATGACTACTGGAAAAACCATAGCCTTGACTAGACGGACCTTTGTTGGCAAAGTAATATCTCTGCTTTTTAATATGCTGTCTAGGTTGGTCATTACTTTCCCTCCAAGGAGCAAGTGTCTTTTAATTTCATGGCTGCAGCCACCATCTGCAGTCATTTTGGAGACCCCCAAAATAAAGTCTGCCATTGTTTCCACTGTTTTCCCCATCTATTTGCCATGAAGTGATGGGACTGGATGCCATGATCTTCGTTTTCTGAATGTTGAGCTTTAACCCAATTTTTTCACTCTCCTCTTTCACTTTCATCAAGAGGCTCTTTAGTTCTTCTTCACTTTCTGCCCTAAGGGTGGTATCATCTGCATATCTGAGGTTATTGATATTTCTCCCGGCAATCTTGATTCCAGCGTGTGCTTCATCCAGCCCAGCATTTTGCATGATGTACTCTGCATATAAGTTAAATAAGCAGGGTGACAATATACAGCCTTGATGTATGCCTTTTCCTATTTGGAACCAGTCTGCTGTTCCATGTCCAGTTCTAACGGTTGCTTCCTGACCTGCATACAGGTTTCTCAAGAGGCAGTCATGTGAGCTTAATAAAATAGAATTAGGAACCAAAAAAATCAGGACAAGAGGATGCCAATGTGATAAGATAGTGATGGGGAGTAAACAGTAGTAATAATTAAACAGATTTGGTGATAGAATGGACCACACGTATGTATGATCAGGAGGTATCAGGTATAATCCCAAGCTAGGGGCCTGAGGTACCAATAGAGGCTCACCAATTACAATTAGATTAAAACTTAGATATTCAGAAGGATTAGGCAGACGGACTAAAATTTAGTCTTGTTACATTAATCTTCAAGGGGTGGTTTGCCAGTTATTTTCTGGACTAAAGTCAGGTTGTGTGGAGGAAAAGGTTAGGAACAGAAAGGTTATGTTTATAGTTTTATAACATGGAAAATTAAACTGTGAAAAACTGGGCCTTTGGGGCTTCTAAACTAATTGTCATTAATATCACTGCCCTCTTTAAGAAGTAGAGTTGGCAGTACAAACGAACCTAAACCTTTGACACTTTAGTAGTATCAACCTATCAGGGAAAAACCACTGCAGACTAGAGAAAAGTGGATGTAATATCATGGCACTCCTAGAATGTGGTGGAACTTTCCCACATACCAATGAGTTTATTTGCGTGTTTCTGCTCAATTGACTCCAATGAGAAACTGATCATTCGCGGCAAACTGCAGGTTTGTATCCAATATTACAACTAGTTTCTAGTGGTCTTATATAAGGTTTTTTAAATCTATATGGTTAGTTTTGTTCTTAGGTCTTTGCTGTTTCCTTTTATCTTAAAGTATGCCTTTGGGACAGAAAGTCTGGAGACAGAAACATACATAGGACTCCACTTGCTGCCTATGGTATGAGGTTAGGGAGAGCAGGAAAAAAAGAATCTGAGTGCATTAGATTGCAGAGGATCTACAAAGAGGAAATTGTGCTGGAGATGGCCTGAGAAACTGGGTGTCAGAAAAATTAATGAAGCCAAGGATAGGAACTATGTCACTGATGGTGAGCATTCATGTTCTAGGTTCCATATTGCAAAAAGGTATTAATCCTAGGATGGGCTATTGCTGCCTAACCCTAGCTGAGACCTTTTCCTACTAGTGTTAAAGTTGTCATTTCACAGTCTGACTGTATGTCTCAATATTGGATTGTTAGGCCTTGGTAGAAAAAAGTAAATTTGATAACATAAGGGCAGGCCAAGTAAAAATGAAAATAGAGCACCATGTTTCCTTTAAGAGGGTCAAGAGGTTATGGCAAGGGGTCCATGGAGGCAGTAAAATATGAAAGTAAATCAGACTTAGGCTTTGTTTTTTTCTTTTAACTTTGTGTTATCCTATAATCTACATGATTTTGTTGTTCTCTTGCTACAATTTAATAAAATATAATTTTGGTTCCATGTAGTAGATCAGAATAGATAATCCTGATTAGAGCATAGAAGAGAATATTGTGATACCTAGAAAGGGGCTCCATCTAATTTGGCTTTGCATGTCATCTGAAACCCACTGTTTTAATGTCATTGTCAGTAATCATACATAGATCTTCTACTGTGGGGTGAGGAGAGGAGGTTAGGAATTTTGAGGGGGTGAATAGAAAGTGAATTATCAGAAAGCTCTGATCAAGCAGGGCAAGTGGAAAGAACTAGCCCATCCCCTGTCTTTCCAACCCCATGCTCTTCTCAACTCACTACAGAACAGGCGTGGCTAAGGTGGGTCAAGAGTGGCAACATCAAGTGTTAGTTTATACAGCACCTATTATTCTACTGTTTATGCCGCAATTATTCTGCATAATAATTCTTCTGGGTAATAGAGCATGTCCTATGCCCAGGGGCCGATATCTAAATAAGAGGATAAATGGGGGGATTAGGTAAAAAAAAATAAAGCTTATTCTTCTTTGTGACTTGCTGGGGAGAAAACAAAACTCCCAAGCACAAAACAGGTAATCTGATTCAATGATTAGGAATTTGGAGGAAACTTACATAAATGATTAACCATAAGTAATAAAATCAATCTCTTTTTACTTTTTCAGACAAGACTACCATCCAAATCGCTGTCAAGAGAAAGTATGTATGATGAAATTCACTATAGAGCAATTAAGGATATTTTCTGATATGTTATTAGAGAAAAATCTGTGAATCAGACTACCAGCAAAATCATCTATTGATTTTAGTCAGTTTTCCTCTTTGCCTTTTTCTCTTCCTTGACTTTCACTCTCTGTTAATCTTGAATTTTGCCAAGGTCCGAAAATTATTGTTCAAAGACTTATTGTTATGGGGGGTACAAAGTTACTGTTATCGCCATTTTGCCCCGGGTCCTCAGGAGGGTAGATTGGGGGAGCTTTGGGAGGTTTAATCATCACAAAGAAAACATCCAATACCACACACTCACTCCATAATGGGAAGGCATTACAGGAAATGCCTTTGCAGACCCTTGCAGATCTGGCTGAAGGGCTGAGCACCCTGCCCCTCAGGTAAGTGAACCAAGATGCCTAGATCTATCTTGTAATTCTCCTGGGAGTAAGAAGAATCTTAGGATGGCTACTGCATCAAAAGAAGGGGGTCTCAAGAGAGCTGCAACTTGGACCAGGCAAAGAGCATAAGGTAAGTCTGATAAGCCCCAACTTTGGGGCTAGACGGAGGAAACATGAACTAGAAAGGGGTTCAGGGGAGTAGCACATTCACATACTTTTTCACACGTACGTGAGAGTTTCATAGACCGTCCAACCAACACAGAGGCTGAGACATACTGGCACCAGGAAGGTATTTCTTGGTTTACTAGTATAGTAAAAATGAGCTAAAAATCAGATTCCTACTTATCACATTTCACTTCATTAAAAACTTGACAAATGTCCCAATTTTATATGTCAAAGTTGGACATGCTTCTTCTCAGCTACCCTAAGAGTAATAATGTAGATCTACTTACTGTACATTATCTCTGGTAATAATAAAATAATACGTATTGAAATGCTTATCTCATATGTATTGAAACAGATTTCAATCAATTTAGACCAAGAAGGTGAGTAACTTTTTTATTAATGTTTAAATGTGATTCTTAGAAGTGTCTGATTTAGGTCATGTTTATGTAAAACAAGTGTTTTTCAACCGTATGCTGTCATTTCAAATTATTACTATGTTCTTCAAACTCAGTAGCCATTTTCTGGTCTGCACGGTAGGTGACAAAAAGTGCATTACAAGAACTAGATAGTAGTAATGTTTGCATAACACTGTGAGTGTGCTTAATGCTGCTCAACTGTAGAATTTAAAATGGTCAATTTTATGTTATGTGCATTTTATCACAATAAAACATACATTAAGAGATTTGGGAAGGATTCTAATAACATGACTTTTCCTGGAGGTGTCCTTCAAACCTTCTCTAACTGGCCAGGAGAGAATATGCTACATTCAGCAAGGTGTTAACTTTTCTCTGAATGTTGGCCTAACCTTGAACAATCTGAGGCTAACTTCAGAGATAATTGTGAATTAACAACCACATGATAGGGAATTCGGTGCCCAAATGCCAGGATATCAAACAATGCACAGCTAAAATGCCAGGCATCCAGCCTTTGCTGCCACTGGCTTGTAGCCATAGCGTTGAGAAACAGTTCCCGTGGAAGGTACGCATGCTTGGTCTGGCTGTCTTGAGGACAGTAACAACTTTAAAAAGAATGCTATTGTATTATAGGCAAAAGGATTTTTATGACCCCCAAATATATCTGCAATAAGTAAACGTACACAAACAGTTATAGAGTCTGGCAGGTGCACTTGTCATCTGCCCCTGGTCCCCTGTCTAAGCTGTAACAATAAACACAATTAAACATGAGGAAATGGCTGTTCAAGTCCAGGCCCTGGGTTTCTAACTTCAGCACTTACGGAAAGAGGCCCCGACTTCCCTCAAGTGCTCCACCTTCTGGCTGTTTGAGCCAAGTTCGGGCTCAGCCTTTTTTCCTTCTGAGATTAATGTATTTGTTTCTTGAGCTGACCTCTGCCTCCCAATCTAAGACAGTTTGCAGTGATAATCTTTTATTGGACCTAAGCCTGTTCATTTCCCTTAAATCATCAGTGCTAATTGTTGCCCATTGATTAAACTTAAACAAGTAGCTGTAGTGATTTGCATATAACACAGTCAATTGACTGAGAAAGACAGCAACAGACCAGCCAGGGAGCCCACAGGCTGACCTCTCCACAGTGAGGCTTTACTTTTCACCCTCATCTCCTAGCTAAACAGATGCCTAAGTAAAAGGAGACTCTGTCCACAAAGGCACATACATGTTTGAACTGCAAATTTGTTTCATGAAATAGTTTGTTAGCGGCAATCTGGTTTTTTTAAGTATCGCTTGGATCATAATATAGTCTTACCTCTTGCTAGAGAATTTGTTTTCTACGAGCTTGCTATGTTGTTCTAACCAAGAAGCCATTTACCCTCAGTAATAAACTATTATATAGTTCCAAGGGATTTTTTTGTTTTGTTTTTTTTTCTGCTTTATTTTTCAATGGGTGTACTACTTTATTAACATTTAAATTTCACCAACAGTGAGCTCAGGTATATGCTAGGCATATGTTCAGATTTTTGAAATAAAGATAAAATGGACAGACAGCTTTAAGGGCGCTACACTGCACAATAAACATCCAACAATTAGACAATCCAGGGGATGACATAAGTATACATTTAGGAGCACAAGTATAGCGTCCAAGAGATTTTGAATCAAAGGAAATCTTATTCAAAAAATAGATCACAGCCATAGAGAATAAACCAACTTGAAATTAATCTGGTGTTCTAAATAGATTTCCTATGTTCTCTTTATACACCATGGCTGGATTCTAACTATGCATTGTTTGATACAAGGAATTAAAAGTTAGTTGCTGTCCCTAAAACGAGTAATTTATCCATGATTTCCCTTCTATCCCCACTCACTTCCTTTCCAGGTAACTTCTGAAGAACTGAACAGTGTAATTCAAAATGTCATGACCTGGGTCGTGGCTGCAGTGACCAGTGTATTATACCCAGCCATCACAAAATATGAAGAAAGATGGCAAAATATTACATGCCCAATGCCTGATAACTCCACCCTCTCTTCTGATAGTGAGAGTTGCTGCAGCACATGCTATGAGACATTTCTATATGAAACAAGTAAGATGGTTCAGGCAGAGCCCTGTACAGAGGCGGCTGACAGGTCAATAGAGCAGCCAGTGGCACCATCAAAATCATCTCTTGCCTGTAAAGAAAGAACAGATGTAGAAACAACACATCACAGGAAAGAACACTTGGAAAACAAATCTAAAGCCCCCAAACCTGAATATAATGAGACATCTGAATCCGCCAACCTTAAAACCTGTAAATCCGATAGTCACCTTGTTGTACGGATTGAAACAGGCACTAGGAAATGTAAAGATGAAACAGATAGCCTAGAATGCCCACTGTCTTCAGATGAAAAAGCAAAAGCTATCAGTGAGATGCAGGAGTTAAATAATGTTTTTGTTAACTTTAAACATCATCTAAAAGAGGAAGCTGAGTTGATTTTAAAAACATTTTTCAGGAAATGGTGTCTGAACTAACCCAGACCATCCCCACCCTTTCCTCTGTTACGACCGAACCTTTGCCTGCCCAAACTGACACTGACAAAGGAGACTTGCTCTCCAATGTTGATATTTCCTCAGCAGCTGCTGAAATTATGGAAAATGTGCTTGAGAAGTTACAGTCTGCAGTTAAGAAAACATGTACTGAGGAATTTTCACCAGGAAGTATATCAGTTCACTTTAAATCAGATTAAGTCAGTGGAGAACATTTTATTTCTCCACAAGAAAAAACTTCAGAAGTTTCACTGCCTTATGCTTTGGAGAACATGAATGATGTTGCAGAGGACATGGTTCGTGTGATTTTAGAAAAGCTGACGGTCCTTGCATCTGCTAAGCAAAGTGAATTGGCTCATCTTAAAATCACTACTGACCCAGCTTATCAGCAACACAGAGAAGATCCAGCATATACGTTCCTTCAAAGAGCCAGCAAAGGGAAATCCGGTGCTAAGACTGATGCTGCCAGTTTGATTGCAAAGAAGAAATACAAAATTTAGTGTCAACTATTTGTTCCAAGCCCTCTCTGGTTGGTTATATAAAGGAAGCAGTCAGCACTATACTAGGTTATATACAAGTTGGACTTCATAATGAAAGGCTAGTTGCAACTGAAGAAACAGTGATCATCCTACAGCTACTTGATGCTCTCTTGGCTCAGCTGCATCAGAAACCAGTGAAAACAGATGTCCGAAAGAGCAGACACTCCAGACTGAGCAGTCCCTCCGGCACTGAAGAAAGGAACAGACTCACCAGGACTGGAGTAGCTAGTGCTCCTAGGTGTGGGAGCCTGTTTCCACCTGTTAATGTTCCTGGTGTGGCCCTTTATTCTGAAGACAAAAATGAAGAAATAGACAGAATTGTGGAAAATGTATTGATTTCACCTATCAAAGACGAAAAAGCAAAATTACAAGAACAGGTTCCTGACTACTGGTTAACTGGGGAAAACAATGATTTTAAACGCACAAGAAATACGAACGTACCTACAAAGCCTGCTTATGGACGCAAAGTAGCATTTCATGATCAGGGATTAAATACTGACCTTCCAACTTTTAATAAGGACCCTTTAAAGGACAAGCCAAGTTGGAATAAAGACATTTTGCTTTTCAGTCAAGATGAGACATATCAAATACAAAAAGCCTCAGAAGATATAATTAGGAGTATTTTAGCAAAGATGCTCAAAGATCTATCTTCTGGGCCGTCTGATCACTCAGATTATGAAGATGGTAGAGAGGCTTCACTTCTTACCTCAAGAAAACCACAAGATCCATCACATCAAGAATGGATGGACCAGATGTTCTCTGTGTCAGAAATCCATACGGTATCTCAAGATATTATAGATGCTATATTAAAAATACTTCACGTAACTTCTCGTCATATTATCGAACATTCTTCATCAGTACATCAAACTCCTCTAGATAATGCTGATGTACCAAACAAAGAGTTATTACAAATATGGTTTGACAGTAAAAGGAAGATGAAATTTTTATCTGCACTTAGCGTGGACCCTACAAAACTTTCCTGGGTAGAATCTGGAACAAGTGGCTCAACATCAGAATCTGTAGATAACCTTAATGATAAAATGTTTAGCGCAATTTTTAAGAATTTGAACTCATTTATTTGTCCAAAATTACAAACCTGCTTCAAACCAGAAAGCCGTGCTGCCCATTCAAAGCCTGCTCCTGACAAGAAATCTTCATTTCGATCTCACCTTAGTACTTTCACAACTGAAGTGGTAAAAATTGTTTTGGATGCTATCCAGAAAGAACTACGACACAATAAGAAAAATCTAAATGTTAGGAAGAATAGCCCTCCCAAGAACTTTAGAGATACAGGATTTTTTGCTGACGCTGAAAATGAATTAGACTCTGTTGTCACAAAGCTAAATATTGACATTATGACAAGTTCATTAGCTACTTGCATTTGTGAGGTGTTAAGTGGAAACACAAAAGTAATATTTTACTCCCTTCAGATAAGCTAAGGTCTAAAATCTCACATGGGACTGATGGCATTGATCAACAAAAACTTTTGCCTTCTCGTTGCCCTCACATGCAGGAGGAAGTTCACCAATGTACTAGATTTCAAGTGTTAGATAGAGTTGGAGATGCCTTGTATGATATGTTATGCAAGCTCACTGGAGACCACCCACATTCTCCCTTATCTGATGAGCAAAATACAGAGGGGATCAATAAGAATTTGAGAACAACCAGTGCACTGCAGTCCAGTATTAAGCTCATTTCTCGTACAATTCTAGAAGGTATTGTTTCAAAACTATGTGGTGTTGAGGCAAATGGCATTTTCAAAAATTCAGAAGTTAAAGCTATGTATTGACACTGACAGCCTGTCACTTGCTTTGCTTCTTGAGGAAATGAGCAGATGCTATGACATAATCTCAAGCATAGCATCCAATGTGACCTGGCCAGGTAGCCCAGAGGTAACTAACAAGGGGAAAACTAGTGCCCCCAAAATAGGAACCACAAAAGAAAAGCATCTGAATAAACTGAAAACCTTGGCCTCAGACATCTTTGAAATGGTTTTTGCTAAGTTGGAAGGGTTTGCCAATAGAAATTTAGAAAATCTTGGTGCTATAAACTGTGGATATAAAAAGAACAAGACATACCGTGAAAGTGAAAATACCAACCTTTGTGGTAACACACATGAAAAACGATTGCAGTCGACTTTATACAGGCATGCAAAGAAAGTGTCAAGTACTATTTTGAAAGCGCTTCAAACTGAATTAAACATGAACTTGCCAGATTTGGAAACATGTATAAGTAAGCCACTACAAGAGAAACAAATACTTAAGAGTTTAGTCAATTTCATTTTAGATGCAGTTTCTCCAGATATGTTTAATGAACCTGAACCGGAAGAGAGAGGCATTGAAAATTACAGATATAGGCCAATCTATGGAAATTTTCTTCCCGGAGGAGCTAACCCAGATTCATATCTAGAAGATCCTGCAGATACAGAGAAAGAAAGTGCTGGGGAGGAAAGACCAGCAGAAGATGAAACTAAATCAGATTCTCTTAAGCAACAGGAACTAGAAAAAACCACTAAAAACTTTTGAAGTAGAACTCAAAGAGCCAAAAAAGTCCCCAGTTGTGCCCATTGTAAGAAATATTTTGAATGAAATTTTTCAGAATGATTTAATTGGTCAGTTAAAGGTGTTTACTCTTCCCCAGTCCCATTTATGTGACATTCCTCATGCTGATGATGAACCATTTGCTCAAACATCTGTTCAGTCCCTGGATAAAACAGTGGGCCCTTTAGTATCTGAAGCAGATGTAACCATTGTTGCAGATGATGTCGTTAGAGCCATATTTCAAAAGCTTTATTCTGCTGCCATGACAGATAGGAATGAAAGTGAAAATAGGTATAATACTATCACCTTTCCAGCAGATAATCTCTTTTCCTAAACCTACCCATGGAGGAAAGTCCCCTGTTTATTCTACCATACTGGACAGAAATCCATGCACATTTCAGTCCACTTTCAATATTGGTAAACTGACCAAAATAAATGTAGTTGAAGATACTATACAGTCAATATTAACAAATTTAGAAGCATCTGCTACTTCCAAAGTAAAGGCGCTCTTTTGTCCTCACAGTGGTTTCCCAGTTCCTGTGGCTTTACCTTCACAGCAGGATGAGATTGCTTTACAACAACCATGGTTATCCACCAAAGATTCATATTCTGAAGACCGATTTTCTTGTTGCTCAATGGATCACAGTAAATCAGGAAAGACCACCTCAATATGTCAACTGAGTGCCTCTAAATTAAATATGTATGCAACAGAAGTGGCTAGGCAAATTTTACAAGGAATCAAACATAAATTAGATCAAGACATAAGAAGTCCATTCTTAACTCAGAGTGTTGTGGCTTTTGAAAGTATTCCAAGTCAGGTTGTTAGCACAGTGTTAGATATTGTGTCTACTAAAGGCAAATATGAAAAAAATGTAATTGACAGAGAGACTGATCCAGTTGCACCAGAAGATATTATTGAAAAGCTATTCAATAAAAGTGATTATCGTAAAAAACTTCAATTTCAAATACTAGATACCATTGAAGGTATCTTAATTGATATCTGTGCGGAAACAATAGATGAGAATAATCTCCCACTTGCTGTATCCACTCTTAAATGTAATGTAAGTGGGAGACATTTAGAAACAAACTCTGAAAGGGACCCTAGGTATACAAATAAGGCTATTCTTACACTTTTAGTTCCTAAGGAGTGCGTTGCTATGATTTCCAATGATATGGTGGATATTGTTCTTCAAAATCTCACTTCTGCTATCATGGTTCACATCAGTGCAAATGATTCCATTTCTCCAAGATTGTCTGCAGCATTTTCTGATGCATTTTCCAAAGCAGAGCATCAACAATCTCCTATTAAAGGCTCAGTGAATGGAAGGGCAGAGCGTCAACAACCTCTTGTTACAGACTCAGTGAATGAAAGGGCAAAGCGTAAGCAACCTCCTGTTATAGATTCAGTGAATGAAAGGAAAAGGGAGAGATTTCCTTTTGCAAGAAAGGGAGGAGATATTCAGCTGAAATCAGCTCTTCCTGATGATAATCAGACAACTGTACTTAAGAAACAAGATGCCAAGAAATCTACTCCTGATCCATGTAAGGAAAATGCTTACTGTTACTTTATTACTAAAACTATTTTGAATAGATTAAAATCTTTCGCCACAGAAAGAATAGATTTGCTACTTATTCTTGAGACTAGAGAAAAACCGGATGTTGGCTCAGAGTTTACAAATTGTAAACAAAATGACAGTGTGTTTCTTGAATCAAACCAAACGCCATTAGATGTGACTGTCCCGAAAATGTCAACAGCTGGAACCATTCTCAATCAAGAAGTCACAAATTACACATTAGCTAATTACAGAGAAAACCATAGACCTGCAATTCATATATCACAAGCTAGTCTTAAGGAATATGCTGACCTAATCGCCAACACCATTTTGACGCTTATAAAAAATGACATAGACCTAGAAATCCAAAAGATGTATACATATCAAAACAATACTTCATTTCAAGAAAACATCATTGCAAGTGAAACTGTCAACAACATCTTCAAGAGTTTATGTAATAAAATATCTTTGAAGGCAAGTGGCTTTTACTCAAAGCAGGACCCTGATCTTTTTACCCAACTAGCTGTACAAAATGAAATAGTGCCAGGTCAAAGAAAAATGGAAGACAACACCAAACTGTCTCTCTTTTCAAAATACTCAGGTGAAAACCAAAAAACACCAGAAGTGGAAAACCAGAGAAGGACATTGGAAGAAATATTTAGAAATGGAGAATCTGGACAGGAAAAAACAAATTCTTTGTTAAGTGTAGTTAAGGAAATTTTAAAGAAGGCATATCAAAGGGTATTGGAAAACACAGAATATTGTTCTCCATTCAGTGAACTCCCCCACTTTACATCTGATTCTAAGATTAAAACATCAGCATGTAAAAAAGCCTTACAGTCACATATAAGCAGTGTTGCAAAGACATAATTGAAAGTGTTTACACAAAAATGATCTCAGTAATTCTGACCTCGTTATATGAAAACAGTGAGACCAGAGGAGAAATGGAAGCCTCTGGCAGTGATGGATTACTGATGAATTCATCATGCTTTAGAGAACTGAAACAAGCAGAAAAAGGCAGTGTTCCCCCTAAACCTGTGATACCACAAGTTTATCCTTACACAGGCATTGGAAGTGTCAGTTCATTGAAAAACACCTTATTGCAATTTTCTCCATTGTGACTGGGCAAACACTTGGTTCAAAAGGTTCTCAGAAAGATCACAGATTTTGCTTTGCTGAATCTAGAAGAAAATTCACCCCCTAAAGGTCAAGCTGATGAAATTCTGAGGCCATGCAATTCTAAAGCTAGTCCCAAGGGCAGCCCTAGGGCAAGTGTTAAGACAAATTTTAAAACAAAATCAAAAGTTACCTCTTTGTCTAAATTTGGAACAAAAACACAGCTCAGACCTAGTGGAGCTAAAGCCCAAAGCAAAACCAAGTTAGGTCCTAGAGAGAAGACCCTAAAAGGTAGCTGGCCCAAGACTTCCGTTGGGCTCCCACACCTACTGTCAATAGGGGAGGCCAAAAGTCCCTCACCGAGAGCAAAACTCCCCACTGCAGAGCTAAAAATGTATGCCCGGGATATACTACGTAATATTCTGCAAACAACTGTGAATGAATTTGAAGAGGTGAGGCAAAATAGAGCAGTGGCAAATGTAAACACTTTACTGTCTGATCAGACTGAGAGAGCAAGTGGAATAGTGAGTGCAGTTTTGCAAGGACTACGTGCTCTGAAGAATAATTTGGCCAACCCAATAAAGGGCTCACATTCAGATGATCTCAGACTTCCACGGGGGATATTTTAGTACAACCTCTGCTGCAAATCCAGAAGCCCATTTCTCCTTGGAGAATGTTTCTTCACAACTAGACAAACTCTTTCCCAAAGAAGATATTTTTAAACAAATGTTTGACAAATGGCAAACAGAATCAAGCAACCTGGATAACGAAAAGCATAAGCTACCGATGATAGCGAGGCTGTTTTGGATGAAATTTCAACAAAAGCAAAAGAATTAAAACAATCTGTTTCACTTTTAAGTTTGTCACTTCTTGAGCCATGTGAAAGCAGTCACCATCATTTTAAAAGAGCTGCTTCTAGAGTTGAGGATTCTCAAGCACAAATTAATATATTTGGCCAGGAAATCATTAAAAAACTGTTTGAAAAATCAGAGCTGTGCTTCTTGACTCAGATGTTCACAACGGATAGTAAAGAAACACTACAGAGCAAGAAAGAAACTGCTGCTAGAAGAAAATGTGGTTCCTCATGAACAAACAATCTCAACGATGTACCAACTTACAACACAAAGTTGAAAGACAAAACACTGGGGATCGCTGGCCACCAAATCACTCAAGAGATCTTGGAAGGGGTTCTGAACACCTTAGAGTCATTTGCAGACCTACAGTTTAAACATGTCTCTACATATGCTTTTTCTGAAGTTGTGAGAACACCTACTGAAAAAGTTTTTGCTGTGCAACAGAAACCACCAATGAAAACAATATTTCCCAAGTTACAAACACTGACTACGTTTCCTGATGAATCTAAACCAAGTAGTATGATTTCCCAGGAAAACATAAACAATGCCTTCAACAGCTTTATTTTTTCCATTCAGAATTGCTTACTTATGCTGTTAATACTGTTACTGACATGCTTAGTATAATTAAGAACTAGTTTGACAAAGAAAAATGCCACAAGGAACCATCTTCAACTAGCATATTTGAAGAAAACATTGTAGCAAGTCAGATCATCAGCACACTGATAAACCAGTGCACTTATTTCTATGAGTTGATGATCAAAAGCCATCCAAAGGAAAATCTGCTCCAAGGAGCTAAAAATGCCTGCACTGTTAATTGCTCCTGATTTACAACTGGACCAGAAATGTCCACTTCAAAGTCAAAGGGAATTAGCTGCTGGGATGATCCTCCACAAGTCTCCAGCTTGTTGTCTTATTCAGAGGAAGATATGAAAATAAAGGACAAGACTTCCTTAGATGTACCTTCATATGTCAGATACTCTACAGGAGATTCAACTAAAACCATAGAGCCAATGGAAGGGCTCGAATCAGAGTTTAAACCATCATCTTCTACAAGTGAAGCCCAAGCCTTCAGCCATTTTGATCAAGCTGTGAAAGGAGACTACTCTCTCCCAGAAGGCACTGTCTTACAAATTTCATCTCAGAAATCCAGTGACTCTGCACAGGCAGCACCAGAGCACCCATGTCTTTCAAAGAAACGGAAGAGGGTGAAAATCAAAGAGTGCTTCACTATGAGCCCCTCAAACCAGTTGTTAACCCAGATTTTGTTTTGCACAAAGGATATTCCTTTAAGGCAGCATTTATCTGAAAATCTGGTTTGCAGTGTTACAGAGGGATCTAAGATTGGTAACTCAAATTAACTTAAAAGTTCTGTGGCATCATCAAAAGGCTACAGAAATGGGAAAAGTTATTTGTTTAACTGTAATGGTCTCTTCCTTAATCTGGCTTTAACATTGCAAAATGGAAAGTAACATTTGACTAGGGAAGTGAGGAGAATGAAAATTTACTCTTTGAAGCTTCCTTTGGAAAATATGTTCCAAGGATTAGGGTGTTGGAGGGGTGAGGAGTGAACATTCAGAGTCCTTCACAATGTTGCCATTATTCATCAGTTTTAAAAATCCCGGTCAGCCAACACTTTGTCTTTTCCATGAAAATTTCTTTATTTAGAGTGGTGTATTAGTTCCCTAGTAAGAAGTTGAGAAAAACAAGTTATCGTGTCTAAATCTGTTATAAGACTTTCAAAGCAAATGATGAAAACAGTGTACTTAATGTATGCATTTTGCATTTCTTGATGAGTAAAATGTAAACTTTGAAGCAAAAGGAGGAACCTTAGGGTCTCTTCTTTGAACTGGACTGTTAATCTTGAATGCAAAAAAGAATTATCGAAAAGAGGAAATATTGCTTGTGATTTTCATGTATTTTTTCTTTTAAACATATGACTAATATGTAAGTGAAAGGCACTTAAAGATAAGTAATTTTACTAAATTGAAATAGAAACCATGTGAAAGTTGCCTTACCATTCAATACAGTAGAGCCACAGCAAAAATGACTGAATTGATTGTTTTTTAACATTCATTGTCTCTTTAATTCCAGACTTCTAGTAGAAATTCATTTCAGAGTTTAATAAAGCCCGACATCACCGAAGTGGAGCTTTTAAAAGATGTTCAAAGCAAAAAAGATCTTATCATTTGGTTGCTAACTCATGATATTCGTCAAGAAAATTTAGAAAATAAAGAAGAAAGCTTAGCTTCTGATGAAGATGAAGTTGTTTTACAAGAGGTTGTAAAAGAAGAAGAAGAATTTCCAGAAAGCCCACTTGAAGATCAAGTAAAAGAAGACATGAAGCTCACTACCAGCACAGTGGCTCACCCTAAGCCACCAATGAGCAATCGCAGTCTGAAAAAATTTTTGTCAGTAGGAAAATGTCAGCCCAAATCCAGTGTGACTATAATGACTGAAGTGTCACCAGCAAAACAGACGGAATCTGAACAGACACTAATAAGAACTGATTCTAACATTGATGTAACTACCTCAGAATGTGTGACTGTCACAAACTCGTCTTGGGAGAAGAAGACACAACTAAGCGTAAGTGAGAAATGTAACTATCAGTGACCAGGTTTCTATAGAAAGGGTAGAGAGTTTCACAAACTTAGTCCAAGTGATACACATTGGGTAGGAAGATAAGGGCATCAACTGGATCCCAAGTAGTCTCTCCCAGTTCTGATGATATTTACAACAAAAGGGAAATGATTAACAGATGAAGCCAGGTGCCGGGGTCCAGCCCTGGTGGATCCAGAGAATTCGAAGGGGAGACGGCTTCGGTGATCAGGATACAATAGAATCAAAGATACAAAGAGTGGTTAAATAAGGATAGCTCAGTGAGAAAATTCAGTGAAGAAAAGAGGCTGAATAACTTGGTTTACGTGGAAAGCTAATAAAATTCCAGGACAAGGAATTTGCATCACCTACGTAGGCCGCAGGCGTCCTCCCGTTCTCCAGAAGGAGAGGAGACACTGAGGCCTCCCCGGTCAGATCTTAGAAGCCCAGGCAAAATTAGTAGGCTTGACGAGCCTCCACGCTACAGATGGGAATTCAGCCAGAAGGTGAGAGAAAGAACGACATGGGGAGACCAAGCTTTGGTGAACAAGGCCCGCACTTTATTTTCCAAAGTAGTTTTTATACCTCAAGTTGTGCATAGAGGATAGTGGGGGAAGGGGTAGAGGCATGCAGTAAGCCAGGCTTTCTTCCTGCAAACTTATCATATGCAAAAGTTTAGGTGATTTACATCATCTTCTGGCCAGGAGGCCTGTTAACATTTTAAGATCCTTTCTTCAGAAACTTATTTTTCTCTAAAGGTGATTATTCTAAAGTCAGGCGCCACCCTCCAAAAGCATTAGATAAAGTTGCATTCCTATAGGGCAAAGGTGTGGTGGGCTATAACAAGAAAAGAATTAACTCAAGGGTCCAAGGTTACAAACATTAAAGCTATTACTTACATTCCTATACACCAAGTATATTCAGCAATACACTCCCAGGGACAGAGTAGGTAAGGGATATGGAAACTTAGCAGCAAACCTTGGCCCAACAAGTGAAAAACCCTTCACCAATACAATTTCTAATCAATCTTTTAACTGCTCAAAGGAATCTGTATTTAGACAGTTTAGAACATCTCCTGCCTCTCACAGTTGGGAGGCTATGAACAATCACATGTGGCCGGAAGAATCTGTTCAGGCAGGCTAGAGGACTTCCAAAGGAGTTTGTAGGTTGAAACACTCTTGCCACGCCCAGGAACTTTATTGACTGGAGCTGTAAGTTAACTCTTTTTCAGAGAGAGGTGGTGGTGGGGGACAGCCCCCCGTAAAGTCAGAGGTGTAGGTGAGAGCACGAAGCAGTAAAGTGGGCAGACTCTGGTTATGGGGGTAGATGCTCGAGAATTTCCAGGGGGACCCCTGAGGCTCGATCCTGCCTTTGTGTATGCCGAGCCTCCTTCCTCGTGACCTCTGCCACGGGCGGAGTTCCTCACGCTGGCTGCCGGCAGCCAGGAGCCTCGATTGAAGAAAAACAGATCATGGAAAGAGTCCTAGGCTATTTAGAAGGACAAGAAAAACAGAAAATAGAAACTGGTTAGGAGAAATACAAGCTAATTATTTAAAATGCTAGGTTGTGTGGGTTTTGGGTACACTTTACTGCCCTGTAAATACTCATTGGAAGTTTTGTGTGTACCAGCTCCTTTCCAGTGGGCAGGACCAGAAGATGGACTTGAAGGGGAGTAAAAACATTCATGCAAATTCAGCCTATCTGGGTTTGAATTCTGGCTTTGTCACTTAGTAGCTATGTGACATTGGGGAAAGTTATTTAACCAACTATCTTCTTAAAAATTACTTATCCAGCTTGTTAGTTGAATGTGTTGAATATTCCCCCTGTAAACAGCCCATAAACTCTAGCTCTTATCCCTGGTTCTGTACCCTTCTAGTGGTGATCTGGGCCTCACTGACCTCTTGGGTTAGTCCTACCCCAAAAATCGTACCTTAGTCATATGTGTGGGGATTACACATGATTTAGAATTTCCTAGTAAAACAATCCCATGGATTATCCATTTGCAGGAAACCTGGGTTCAGTCCTTGGGTTGGGAAGATCCTCTGGAGAAGGGAAAGGCTACCCACTCCAGTATTCTGGCCTGGAGAATTCCATGGACTACAGTCTATGGAGTTGCAAAGAGTCATACATGACTGAGCGACTTTCACTTCTTTCCAATTAACTCAGAAGCAGCAATGAACCAGAGAAAACAAAACACAGGAATATGACTCTGGCCACTTCAGGAGCTCATCAGGTCAATAGCCTTGCACAAACTCTATGTATTGGGATCTGTTTATTTACTGGAAAGCCATGTGAAATCTCATGAGCAAACAAAGTGTGCCTGGTCAGAAATGCTGGCTATATAGATAACTAAGGAAATGTTGTGGTATATTTTATTTATTATAAACACTCTTTTGTGTCTTACTTGTATTTTTCCAGGAAACAGAAATGAGACCTAGCACCGAACCAACACATCACTTCATCCATAGAATGATGAGTGTATCTTTACGTGATGCAGATCTGGCCTCCTTTTCTAGGTACAGTCAAAGTAATACTAGTTGGCTAAGGAAATAGAAATCTGAAATGAAGATTACGTTGATGGGAAGAATGGGCCCCTCAAGTAAACCTGTGAGGAAGCCAGTTTAGCCCGTCAATCTCCCCTCACTCCTTCCCCTAACTCCCCTCTGTGTTTACTTCCTGGGCCTTCCCTCCACATCTTTTCTCCTATTCCTATTTATCTGGTCTCTACTTTCTTCTCCTGGGATCTGCTTTCTAGTATAGTGGTCTATAGTATAGTTACTTTGAGTCTTTAATGTGTTAGGTTCTTGAATCTGGGAGACAGGCTCTGAGCCAGCAGTCCCCACCCTAACGGCTCACCTAAAGGAGTCCCACTTAGTTCATGTGTGTACCTAAATGCTCAGCAGGGTGGCACTGTCAGAAGAACCCCAAGGAGACAGGGGGCAATGTAAATTAGAGCACTCAGGGAAGAATTCTCACAAGTGTTAGAGTTGGAATTGGGCTTTAAATGATGGATAAGATTTAGATAAGGCCATCCAGGTTGGAAAAGACTATAAGAGAAAGGCTGGACCATGTGGTATCTATAGGGACAGGGAGGAACAAAGTACACTGAAGTCTTAATAGTTTTTCTAGAGTAGCCAAAACATGTCTAAAAGTGCCCCTGTGTTCATAAGAATATTCACAAACTGGGAACAGTAGCACTCTGTTTTTGTTTTTTAAAACTTTTTATTGTATATTGGGGTATCACCGATGAACAATGTTGTAATAGTTTCAGGTAGACAGCAAAGGGATTCAGCCATACACATACATGTATCCATTCTCCCCCAAACTCCCTTCCCATCCAGGCTGCCACATAACATTGAGCAGAGTTCCCTGTGCTACACAGTGCTTCCTTGTTGGTTATCCGTTTTAAATACAGCAGTGTGTACATGTCCATCCCAAACTCCCTAACCACCCCTTCACCCCACCCTCCCCGCTGGTAACCATAAGCTCGGAACAGTAGCACTTTGTATCATGGGAGAAATAGGGCATAAGGAAGAAAATCCACCCTGTCCCAACTATATCCTTTTCCACCTGGCACCATGAAATTAAGGTTTCTTTTTGACCCGATGCCATTTTAGGACATCCACTCCTGGCCCACCACTGGCTTTATCTCCACTCACGCTTGTCTTAACATACATAATTAGTATGGCAGGCAAATCTCAACTGTTGGTATCATTGCACAACACGAGTGGGAATATATAAAACCAAAGTCAATGTAGCTGTCATTTTTATCTTGAGAACTCACAGACATACCATGCCAGGTTTGCATCTGTATAAATAAAGACTTGAACAGATGGTTCTTTAACAGTCATTATTATTCATTAATAATTATTCATTCCTTCATATAAAATACAAAGAAAATGAAATGTCTTATATCTTTTCTTTAGTTCTGATGATGAGAGTTCCACCGATCCAAGTGCCAAGGTTGCAGAAGGTTGGATTGATTACTTTTCTTACTTTAAATTAGATTGTATTTAAACAGAGAGTTTGTTCACCGTGTTGATGAATACTGAGTTTTCCAGTAGGCTGATCTAAATTGGAGGAATACTGAGTCAGTTAACCAGCTAGTGTGATGAACTAGTTTGCTTTTTCTGAAACGCTAGTAAGATTCCATTAATAATTGTGGTGAAAAGTGTGTAGTGTGACTATAAGTTTACAGTTACCATGATCCTGTGGGAAATATCCAGGAAATAAAGGTTTATCACATCTATATGTAGACTACAGCCCATGCTGCTAGGATTTAATCATCTCTTTAAGTAGGAATGCTTGCTTTATGTAACTAGGTCAGCCCTAGTAAAATATATTTAAAAGCTTTTAAAGCTAAAAATGAAACCTACATTTATTTGCTTGCATTAAATCTTGGCTAGGGTGCACCCCACTTTAATTCTGTCTCTGTTAAAACTGACTCCTTATTTATGAGTTGGGTTTGGTCCTCCATTCTTTTAAAGCTCAAAGGATCAATGTGGCTCTAACAGTGGGACAGCACTGAGGTAGGGGTATCATGTTTACTGTAAAGATGGCCTGAAAACTCCAGCTACAGAGCTGGAGTTGGCCTTGGTTGTTTCAAGCCTGCACCCACTCAAGAAGCTACTCAAGAAATATATCCTCTCCATTTGAGAGTGGGAATAACATTCATTAAAAGATGAATCATAGAATGGAGGTAAGTTGCCAGAATCCCATAAATAGGTCATCGTCAGAGGATGATACGTCACTGGCGTGTTTCCTGTATTATGGAATCATAGGCTGTCAGAGCCAGAAAGTAGCTAGTATAACCTTATTTTACAGCTGAAGAGACTGAGGTTCAGGGTAGGGAAGTGACTTGTCCAAGGTCATACTGTCAGTCAGAATATGGATCCCAAGTCTCCTAAATCTGAACTCAATGTCATTGTTTTCTTCAACTTCACTGCAGTGAGTCACACTTAGATATAGGTGTCCTGTGGTAATATTTAATATTGCACCTGTCCAGTTCATGCATTCATTCACATTCAACAGAGTCACTGAGCACTTTCTTCGGGCTGGACGCTGTTCTAAGTTGTGGAGATACAGCTGCGAATGAGAGACAAAGTCTTCACCTCCTTCTAATTGGGAAGGGGATATAAACACAGTAGGGCTTCATCTGGGGTGGTGAAGAGTTGGCCAGGACTGAGCGACTGAGTACAGCACATAAACACAATAATTCTAGATAGGAATAAGTACTTCCCATTTCACCCAGATAAAGGCCAGGGTCTTTACAATGGCTTACAAGGCCACATATGGTCTGGATTCCACTCACCCCTCCTGGTAACCTGTCTGACCACCTCTCTTTATGATCCCTCTTAATCACTCCACTCCAGCCACATGAACATTTATCTTCTTCAGATCTTTGCTGAAGTATTATATTTGAAGTCAAAAATTCCCTGAACACTTTTCTTTAAAACTGAAACCCCAATGCCACCCCAGCACTCCCTGCTTTAATTTTATCCCTAGCATTTGTACCATCTGAAAGCTTTTTAAAAAAATTGTTTATTGACTCTCCCCCTTCCCTAGAATGTTAGTTCCATGAGGGCAGGGATTTTTCTCTGTTCACTGTATCCCCACATGTCTACAAAAGAAGCACAGAGTAGATACTCAGTACATATTTGTGACATTCATGAATGAATATGAAAAACACATAAAGAAGAGCCCAAGTGATACAGACTGACTGGCTAGATTAGTTTGGTCCAAGAAGTCTAGAAACATCAGATCTTAATAACGGGAAGGAAGTGACCACAAGAAGATCTGGAAGCAGAGGGTCCCACACACAGAGTTCAGTAAGTGCAAGGGACCCTAGATGGGATGAGTTTGGCATGTTAGAGGCATCTTCCCCACGACCTGTGCCCAGAATTTGAGGATCTCACCTCTTTTGGTTTCTTCTGCTTGCCTAGTTTCTGCGATTCTCTGATGAAATTACTGAGGTTATTTTTGTGCTAAAATGTGTATATGTCTCAGAAATAACTGTTTTCCAATATTGTGTTTTGATCACAGAAAGTCTTGAATGTCCATGTCTGGAGAATTTGAGCAATCTTAAGGTAAATATTTTTCACTGGTTCCCCTCATGGTGAGCCAGTGGAACCCTGACAGAAATGAGGGAGTGCCTTAAAGTAAGGGTGTGGCGTGCCTTGAGGGGCCTCAGGAAGCACTCCCAGTTGGGGCCAACCCCTGGTTGAAGGTATTGTCCCCGAGTAAGTGCACAGAGTAAGCCCCTTAGCACCTGAGAACAATGGCACGCAAGGAGTGAGGCCCTGGAACTGGAGGGCCCGGTGTGGGCAGCGAGGGAACAGATGCTTCGAAGAGGAAGGGGCGCTGGCTGAGGGAAATGAACGCTGGCTCCATCTGCTTTGCAGGGTGCCCTTCCTAGGCAGCTTTCCAAAAACCTGGCCCACTCCTTAGTGTGATCCCAAGAAATTCCCTCCACCTAAAGCCCTCTTAGGAAGTCTCTGAGGAGACTGAAACTACAGATCCTCCTAGATCCTCCTCTCTGTTTTGTATTACTTTTGCTTTACTCTTGGTTCACTTTAACCATCCCCCAGCACGCGTGTACACACACATAAACACAAGTCATCCCCCTTATCCTGCGTTATTTTCTTCACACCTCTTAGGTCACCATTTAGTCATTTATTCACCATTTATCAAGTGCCTACTATGTGCCGAGGGCTAGAGATTCAGAAGTAAACAAAGCTGTCAAATATTCCTGCCCTCATCCTCTGGCACAGGATTCACTTGAGTATAAGCTTCATGACAGCAAGGGCTTGTCTTGTCAGAATAACTGCCTTAGCACCATCAGAGTCAAATTTCAACTAAGTCAGGAGTGCCTCAACTCCTGCCCCCATGACGCTGATGGACAGCCCTGTGTGGGAACTGTTACACAGAGCAGAGGTTCTCAACCCTGGCTGCAGCCTGGAATCAACTGTAACAACTGATGCCCAGCGTTCCATCCCCAGAGATTCGGATTCAGTTGGTCTGGGTTGCAGCCTGGGCCCTGGGTGATGCTGATGAACAGGCAGTGTTGAGAACCACTGAGTTAGCGGACTTGTGTCTGGCCATTTAGTAGCATCTGCCCCTTCCCCTCCTTCCTTTGGATAAGGCATTCTCAACCTGACTTCATGCTAGAGTCACCCAGGCAACTTAGAAAAGAGAACAATGCTTGCCCCAGCCTCAGGGATTCCTGTTCGTTTGGGGCGGGGTCCAAGCATGCCTATTTGTAATATTTCTCCAGATGGTTGTGTTGTGCAGCCAACGTTGAGACCCAGTCCCTTAGATTGTTCTGTCCCAGTTTATCCCTTTCTATATCCTATCCTCAGTATCTTAATCCATAAACTGCCTCAAATCCAAAATTTCACCATAATACTCTGCTCTCCATACCAACGACAGGTGTTGGTGTGGAGAGCTTCTCTCATCTCTCATGCTTCTCTCATCTTGCCTTCATTGATTTGCCCCATCCTTTTTAACCGCCCTCACCATGGCACACCTAGCCCAGCCACCTCCCCCAGCCTGTTGCAGGCCCTTCTGGGACCCTGCTGCTTCTGCATTCCAGGGGGTGAGGAAGGTCCACAGAGCAGAGCCAGCGCCTGAGCCACCATCTCCGCCCTGCCCCCTCCAGGCTGCTGCAACCTCACACTGCCACTTTCTTGCTCCAGACCTCACAATGGTTAAGAATTATTTCAAAGAAGATTGGGGTAGTAAAATGGACCTCCCCTTGCCTCCTCCTTCCCTTAAGACCTCCACTATCATAAGCTTTGCTCAGAGAAGGATCGAAAAGGTTTTATTTGTTCCAAGCTCCAGGAGGGGAGGGGCAGCATGGCTGACATTGTTCTGTGACCTGGGACAGGTGAGCCCTTGAAATTATCCGCCAGGGGCAGCCCTTGTCTGAGTCTGGCGCCAATCCTGGGTGTCCTAATTAGCAAGAATTATGAGAAGTCATGCCTAGGAATAACCAAAGTCCCAGAAGATAATTCTTTGAGACTGAGGGGCCCTGAGATTACTGTGTATGATGCCACCATGGTTGTGCTCCCTTCAGGGTTTCTAGTGTTCGCTGTCCATCAAAGGGCAGAGGCTTAAGCTGGTATTTCACCTTTGTCTTGGCAGTTTCTCACCCTCTATCAACGCAGAAGAGACCGGACCAGCCCATATTCCTCAAACGATGGCACTTCAGGTACAACAAATGTATCATTTTAGAATGAAGCTCTCAATTATGTCATTTTGAACATAGAGGAGTTTTGATCATTTACCCTCCTTGCCCATCACATTGAATGGGTCTTGCCTTGCAGCACACCCACCCACCACCAGTACGAGGATGAGATAATATGACTTAGTATGTATGTGTGTGTGTGTGTGTGTGTGTGTGTGTATGTGAGTCACTCAGTCGTGTCTGACTCTTTGCGACTCTGTGGATTGTAGCCCTCCAGGCTCCTATGTCCATGGGATTCTCCAGGCAAGGATACTGGAGTGGGTGGCCATTTCCTTCTCCCTTAGTATGTATGTAGATTGCAATTTGCAGGTTATTATGCAGTTCTCTGACTTAAACGTGCAGGCAGTTCCTGGTCATGGGAGTAACATTTATTAGGGACCGGCCATGTACCAGGCATTCTGCTAAGTGCTTTTCTCACATCCACCCCGTGAAGCATCATTTCCATTATATCGACAAGGTAACAGTCACTAAAGCTTATCACACCGTGCTTCCTTGAAAGTCTTGAAGCTCTCTCTGAGAGAGGAGAAAATGGAGGCAAATGACCTGCCTGAGGTGGCACAGCCAGCAGGTGGCTGAGCCAGGGCTCAAACATCACAGGTCTTGAGGCTCTATCCCATATTCTTTTTCCTGCCAAACAGGGGTCACATCTCAGAACTAAGCAGTGACCAGGAACTTCCTGCAGAGTTCAGTGATAAGTCGAAAAGATCCCATCTAGGTTTCCAAGTAGCATGTCCAGTCAAAGAGTAAAATCGCATTCTTCTGCGACTTCAGTTTGATGGGGACACCTCCTCCCAACCCCTACATTCTACACATTAGAGGAATTCACTGAGAAGCAGTTCAGATAACCTATTTTTGCTCGGATAAGGGCTTTTGGAGGAAGGAATGCAGAAATGGCTCACCCTGTGCTAAGGTGCTCAAAGTAGAAAAGCTCCCCCCAGAGGAGAGTTTACATTGAATTTGAAATTACAATGATACCTGCTTAGGAAACCCCCCCCCCAAAAAAGAGGGGACTTCTGGACCAACACAGGCTCATTACAGCTTATTTTTCACGAATAGGATTTTGGGGGAATCAAAATCAGTTCATGGTACGATGTGTCATTCCCTAGCCCTTGGCATGTGTCATGGCCATAAACACCCAGGTACATTTCTCTCTTCAGAGTGACCAGTACCAACCAAGTGAAGTCCATGGTGCTGCCCACAAAGCAGATCAAAGCAGCAGCAGGGTGTCTTGAAGGAGACCTGGAAATGGTGGCCAGGCATCTACATTTTTAACAAGACCCGCAAATTGCAAAAACAAAGCTTTATTTTTCCCCTCAAGATTTTCAGAATGTGGCCTTGCAGTATATGCTTGAATTCGGTAACTCTTTGTCTTACTCTTTCAGAAGAGATCTCTCCATTCAAGCCTTTACCTTTGCCTTTGCACATTTTGGCTTTTTCCTTCTGAATTTCTTGGTTGTTCTTATTTAGTTTAATTTATCAGCACAGTCCAGTACTGCATGATTGATCTGAAGAGCTAAACTATTCCCACCCCCCACTTTATTTGCAGTTAAATTTGCTATCTGCTACCTTAGTTTTAATCATAGATCCTTGGGGTTCCTAAGGTTATATTGCTAAAGAGAAAAACTGAGGATTTGCAAGAGGTCTAGGAGAACCCTGTCTTTTACTAGAAATAAGAAGGTATGTTCTTTATTGCCCTGTGTCTTTTTATGACATCTTGTCACAATTCATCAGCAACAAAGGTAAATGCGCATTTCTGTCCTTACAGATACAACAATCATTTTGTTAACATAAACTATTAGATGCTCTAAGAGCCCTTTGCACAAGACAAGTGGTATAGAACAATGAGTCCAAATGGAGCCTTTTATTGGCCACTCAAGTCCTGTATGGCTCACACAACAAACAGATCACTTGGGTCAGACAACTGAAAATGTTCCCAAACCGAGTGAGAAATGCTAGCCTCTTGTAGTGCACAGCTGCTTTTGCCTGGACATTTTGAAATGGACACCAGTACTGTTGAGAGTTGAAAGTTACCTTCTTGTGTGGAATTAGCTCATCAGGCTACCCATGTGACCTTAGACAAGGCATCTGACTTCACTGGGTTTCTCCTGCTTTCTTCCCAAGGCTGTCAGAAGGAGCAAACTACTCTTTGTGAAAGCACTTTTAAAAACAAAAGCTACGAGATAACTACTTATTTCTGAATCCTAAATGATCGCTCCCCGGGCCCTGACAGCAATTGGAAAGCCTGGTAACTGATCACATTTCTCTTTTGGTTGTTCACAGACTTTGAACCATACTTCCTCTAGACAGGGGTCTGAAATGATGAGGACGACATCATCAACTTTCTCCAAAGTGTTTTCAAGATCTAACACCAGTGTTCCGAAACCTTCCTCACCCTCACCTCCTCACCAGAACAGAAACTGAGACTGTAATACCCAATAACAGTAAGCATATTGACCTTCCTCAAAAAATAAACGGTTGTTAAAGCTGACATTGTGTCCTACACACTGATTCTTATATTGAAAATAAGAGCAAAGAAAGCATAAAGAGGCAGTTGGAGAAAAGAAGGGTTTTGATAAATGCTTCTGACAAGCATTTTGGGATGAAAAGAGCAGCTCTGTGTCACATATAGATCCATCTAGCAGGCAGTGTGGGGTTGAAGCTCTGCTCTTGAGGGCCCTGCAGCCTTGCTGGGAAGATGAGAACTAACTCCAAAGCAAACGTGTCATACCAGTAAAGCAACGTGTCATCACATCTTTCAGGCACCCTGGGTGTTCAAAGAAGGGAGTCATCGCTGTGGGCTGGAGTCGTTAGGATACATTTGCTGGAGGAACTGGAATTCAGAGAACCCTCAAAGGACCGTTAGGATTAGGGAGGCCTTGACGGCACCAGGAAGGCCATCCCCTCAGGTCACACCCCTGCATACACTGCTGCCACGCCTGAACAATTTAGCTCTGGCCCACAGGACATTCCACGATAATGGAAAGGGTCTGTATCTGCTCAGTTTGGTACAGGAGGCACCAGCCCCACGTGGCTATTGTCACTAGCGTGACTGAGGAACCCGGTCTTTCCGTTTTATTTCAGTTTAAATAGCCACATGTAGCTAGTGGTTCCCTTATCAGACAGCACTAGTCTAATCGGTACAAGGCCTCAGGGACAGCAGCCAGTTCCAATTAGGTTGAAGGAGTCCCTGAAAGGTCATTTCCAAAGTCTATCCTCAAACAAAGACGTGTAGACATCTAACTCCTCAGGGGGGCTTTGAAGCCTCCAGGCATCCTCTTGGTCCCTTTAAGAGACATGAACCACCAGTGTGGCCAGAGAGGAGCTCGTGGTTTCCAGCCATATTTGTGCCGCTGCACTTGTCAAAACTCAATTGATGGAGAAAGGATAAGCCCCATGGAGAACACCAAAGTCAGGGAATCACAAATAGAACATTGGAACCTGCATCTGCCAGCTGGCCTCAAGCAGTGCTTGGCTAGAAACGGCTTCCATGGGACAGAAACACATGAAGATGATCACTCACTAGTCATTCTCATACCCCAGCTTTATCCAGGAATTTAGGTCAGTGGAAGGTCTCAGCCTTATACTAATGCCCAAGGGAAATATTTCTATGAAAGTAAATTTCCTTTATGCTGTATCTATAGTCCAGAAATGTTAAGTGAAGCTTAGTAAATAGAATGGCAGGCAGTTCTGCCCAAATACCACATATACCTAAATTGCACTGCCTTCATCTCATCTCTGCCCTTACACACTGAAGTTCATCGCACGCGGCAGCATAAGTTTAAAGTTAGCTTTTAAAGATCTACAATAATGACAAGCACTGATCTTACATAAGCCTTTGTTTTTATTAAAAAGTAATACCAAAAAATAAAACTCTTTTAAAGTAATAGCAATCCAGTTAGGAAATCAAAAGTTATAAAAGCTACAGTGAAAAGTTTCCCTCTCCTCTCCCAGCTGTCGGCCTGGTTCACCTCTCCCAAAGCAATCTCTATTACCAATGGGAGCAGTATCCTTCTCAGAGTTAGGCTTTGGATAACAAGTGTATTTTCATATGACTTGAGCAAGAAGTCTAGTCTCCTCCCTCAAACAAGGCAGAAAACAGAGAGGAAGAGGGAGGTGAGAATGGAAGGAGAGAATGCGTGCACGCTATCTGACAGCTACTATGTCCTAATATCACTGCATTCGTAGTCTCAAATAAAGTCAGTCATTTTTTCCAATGCTCTTTTGTCTAATGAATTAAATGTCAAAAGGTGAGCACCAGAATGGGAGGAAAGCTGCTTACCATAGCTCTTCAAAGTCTGCTGGCCAAAATACATTAAGAGTGTATGAGCTGGTAACTACAGTCCTTAGAGATAGAACCATTTAGATATTTACTTGTGGCGGATTCATTTTGATATTTGGCAAAACTAATACAATTTGTAAAGTTTAAAAATAAAAAAAAATAAAAGTAACAATGCAGTGAAATAAAATGCAAATTAGAATAACTAAAATGCAAATTAGCATAACCCAAATGTATCACAATATACCTTTTAGAGAAGAAAACAGGAATAAAATGATAAAAATCCAGTGTTGCCCAGATGTAGGGAATTACATTTGAACTCTACAGTGGTGACAATCCTACAAATTTGATCTTTCTGAAAAGCAGTCTAACAATAAGATGAGTTATGGTTCCAGCTGTACTTTTGGACCTGGTAACTACATTTAGGTAAATTTGGTCCAAGGGAATAATATAAAGCGAAAAAAAATGTTAAAGGCTATATAAAAACGTACATAGCATTACTATTAATTATGAAGAAAAATTAAAACAATCCTAGTGGGACACTGGTGTGCTGTATTATCAGGAAAGAATGCTAGTGAAAATATATACACAAAGGAATGCAGATATGAAATAAGTAAAACCAGCACACAAATAAGATGTGAGCACAGAATAAGGCCCTGTTCGGGCCTCCCCACACAGGGGCGCTGGGAGGGGAGGCGTCAGTGCCCCTCCGTTCCCCTCGTGCTGTGGATGTGTTCCAAGGGGCCCAACCGGGCCTGCCAAGCAAGCAGGACATGAACCGGAAGGGCCAGAATGTGGCCACAGACCCAAGGAGACCCCAGGGTTTCCTACAACCACCAGGGAAGGCTAGAGGAGAAAACAAGATGTCACACAGATAACAATTACACAGTACACTTTATGATTTGGCAACCATATGATATACTAATAAAAATTCAAGGAACTTAAGAGATCTAAACAATCATGAAGGACTTTTTTTTTTTTTTGGCTGCTGTTAGCTGCTTGCTAACAAATGCCTTTCTCTTGAGGAAACATCATCACAACCATCTCCAACATCAATTCTTACGCCAATTCTAAACCTAGCCTAAGGTGGATAATATCAAATGCCTCAGTTTCTTATGAGGCGTAGAAAAACCAAGCATTAGTTCAGATTTTTTCGAACAACTTCTGTAAAGATAGTAGGTCATCTTCAGTCAACCCCAAGGTGCTCTTCTAAATTCTAAGCTGACAAAAGGTAACCAAATTTTTGACTGATGTTCAGTATGGAAAGTATATTGGCATTAAATATACAATAGCTATATAGCTAGGTGACAAGCATATATTTTAGAGTAACTTGTGTCATATGGTTTTGCCCCTTTTTAGGACCCAGCACATAATTTCAGTATTCTTAATGATTCATCTAGGGACCAATGTGTCTTTGATGACACGCTACTGGTCATACTTAGTTTGCATGCATGCTAAGTTGCTTCATTTGTGTCCAACTCTTTACAACCCAATGGACTGTAGCCTGCTAGGCTCCTCTGTCCATGGAATTCTCTAGGCAAGAATACAGGAGTGGGTTTCCATGCCCTCATCCAGGGGATCTTCCTGATACAGGGATCAAACTGGCCCCTCGTACATTGCAGGCGGACTCTGTACCACTGAGCCACCAGGGAAGCCCATACTTAAAGAATAACAAATGCTTATCACAGATATAATTATTATTTCCAACTGGAAAAAATGATGTGCTCTTATCATTCATTTTATGGTGGAGTTCCCAGTAACACTTGCAGAAATCACGGGCCACCTATTTAGTAAAGGAAAGATACTAGGTTAAATCCTTTCAGTACAAATAGTCACACCCAAACACGTCTTCTAAGCTTACCTTTTCAGATGAAAGATATCAGCAAATGTTTGACTTTATTGTTTGGTCTCAACAGCATAGTGCACAGCACTTTATACTTCACTAGACTACCATTTAGACAATGACCAGGCTATTCCTTTCAAAAAGCTTCGAAGCATGTTTACAGAACATCTGTACTAGATAAGGATCACTTCCAATTTAGGGTTCACTGAGTCCATTAACTGCCAAGATAGATACTTAGGAGGTACACATTCCAGTAGGTTAGAGGAAGGAAAGAGACAGACTAGGGTGTTAATTAGGCCACATGAAAGAAATAATGATATGCCAAGAAGTAAAAATTGTTCTTAATGAGCACTTTATTCACTGGCTGTTCAGCGTTGAGGTCACTGCGAGTTTGTCCACCAATGAATTGCAACTCTTCTGTGAAGTGAACCCATGAAAGGAACCAGTAAACATTCGCTGTTGCCAAAGATCAAGTAAAACCAATAGCTAGCTGGTTGTTCTCAGCTGGGCATAGTGCAGGGTGTATTTGTCCCTCTCAGATCTCTGACTCCAGGGAGCATAAGTGACTGACTGCCACAGCTACTGAGCTCTGAAATGCAGTGCTGCTGCACTTTCCATCATCACTGCATTTTCACCAAGGCCACATTTCTCATGGGCTGCTCTCAGCCAATGGCAGAGTGTAGCAGAGATGCTAAGATTGGTTATTCCTTCAAGACACAGGACTTCCCCTGCCGGGGTCCAGCCCCGGTGGATCCAGGGAATTCGAAGCGGGGACGGCGTCGGCGAGGATCAGGAAACAACTGCTTAATTAAACGTTAATTAAGGATATAAAGAGTAATAGAATGAGGATAGCTCAGTGAGGAAATTCAGTGGAGAAAAGAGGCTGAAATAAGGATAGCTCAGTAGGAAAATTCAGTGGAGAAAAGAGGCTGAATAATTCAGCCAGAAGGTGAGAGAAAGAACGACATGGGGAGACCAAGTTTCGGTGAACAAGGCCCGCACTTTATTTTCCAAAGTAGTTTTTATACCTTAAGTTATGCATAGAGGATAATGGGGGAAGGGGTAGAGTCATGCAGCAAGCCAGGCTTTCTTCCTGCAAACTTATCATATGCAAAAGCTTAGGTGATTTGCATCATCTTCTGGCCCGGAGGCCTGTTAACATTTTAAGACCCTTTCTTCAGAAAACTTATTTTTCTCTAAAGGTGATTGGTCAGGAGCCACCCTCCAAAAGCATTAGATAAAGTTGCATTCCTACAGAGCAAAGGTGTGGTGGGCTATAACAAGAAAAAGAATTAACTCAAGGGTCCCAGGTTACAAACATTAAAGCTACTATTTACACCAATTATATTAATCAATACACTGCCAGGGACACAGCAGGTAAGGGATATGGAGACTTAGCAGCAAACATTGGCCCAACAAGTGAAAATCCCTTCACCAATACAATTTCTAATCAATCTTTTAACTGCTCAAAGGAATCTGTATTTAGACAGTTTAGAACATCTCCTGCCTCTCACAGTTGGGAGGCTCTGAGCAATCACATGTGGCCGGAAAAACCTATTCAGGCAGGCTAGAGGATTTCCAAAGGAGTTTGTAGGTTGAAACACTGTCACACCCAGGAATTATTAACTGGAGCTGTAAGCTGACTCTTTTTTCAGAGAGAGGTAGTGGGGGACAGCCCCCCGTAAAGCCAGAGGTGTAGGTGAAAGCACAAAGCAGAAAGTAGGCAGACTCTGGTTTTGGGGGTATATGCTCGAGAATTTCCAGGGAGACTCCTGAGGCTCGATCCCACCTTTGCGTATGCCGAGCCTCCTTCCTCATGACCTTTGTCATGGGCGGAGCTCCTCACGCTGGCTCCCGGCAGTGATAGAATTCCAGTTGAGCTATTCCAGATCCTGAAAGATGATGCTGTGGAAAGTGCTGCACTCAATATGCAATATGCAATATGCACTCAGTATGCGATATGCCGGCTCCCAGCATTCCCCCACAGGTGACTGGGCAGGGATGCTGTCAGGGAAGCAGCCCATCCTCACAAAGGATGGCAGGTCGACCTGAGCCCACATTACAGATGCAAAGTAGACAGACTTCATGGGGCAGAACAAGATAGTAATACTTTATCAGCAAACAGCATGGGTATCAGTGGAGTTCTGCCAGTCCCCCAAGGGCAATGCAATGGGCTCAGAGACATGCTACCTATGTGGCGGGTTGCATCACTGCCGAGGAACCCAGGGTCAAGGGCCCAGGACCTTCTGAGCAAAGAACAAACAAAGCAGTGCTCCTTCCCCTGGGAAGCGAGTGGTTAAACAGTAGTCACACTAGGGTCACTTTGCCCTACAGAAATGGTTCAGCATCAAGAAGCAGGTAAACTGTGCTTTCAAGAACCTCAGCAAGAATGTGCAGATGCTCAGGGCCCATGGTGGACTGCCTGTCCTGAAAGACGCATTTGCTTCGCAAGATGTCCTTAGAATCGCACCACCTGGTTAAGAATTCTCCTCTCCACCCTTCCTTCCCTCCCTCTCTCCACCGGCGTTAGAGACCTGCATCTAGCCCCACAGCTCTCCCCTGACTCCCTCCCCACTCTCCCTCATAGGCCCTTACCCTGATAAACCTCTTATGCGTGTAATCCCATCTTGGCCCCTGCTTCTCAGAGAACCCGAATTACCACAGATGGTGCCAGCAGTGGTCCAAGAGAACAGGCTGTGTAAGGTGGGGCCTGGGACTGCTTCAGTCACTGCCTGGTGGGCAGGATGGACACTGTCCTGAGGGGATGTGGGGCACGGATAGTCCCAGGCCTTGAGGACCCAACTGCTACAGATTTCTCTGGAGATGATGTGGGAAAACTGAGAAAACAGGCTGCCGGATGTGGTGATTCAGACTTTTGAAAATGGAGGAATAAGGAAGGCCTACAAAGACAGTGGAAATGGCTGGGTACTGTTAAGGGTACTGATGCCCTGCAGCAGGGCAATGAGAAATGGATGACCGTTAAGTAAAGAGTATGTGTGAGAGCCAGAGGGCCTCCAGCGAGCTTCCCAAGAGCCCCTCAGTTCCTGCAGTGGAGGAGTGGATGCAGCAGAGCAACAAAGAAGCCATAAGAGTTGCAGAACTCCAGGGAGATTAAATACTCAACATCTAACATATGGCAGGTCGGCTTTGCTGCAGTCAGGGCCACATGACTTCATATGGTTGGAAAATCCTTGGGACCCTGAAACTTGGGGTAGGAACATCTGGTTAGACTCTCCTGAAGGCGGTGGCTAGGAGACACCCCCACCCAGCTCTCAATATGCCAAGGGGGCCATTCTTTCCAAACAAGGGCTTGCACACCCTGTGCTGGAAGATGCTAGAGGCTGCTCCCCTCACCAGACACGCAGTGCCCCCCGCCCCGAGCCAGGAGCTGTGTCCAGCCTCTTTCCTGGTTACCAAACTGCTATCTAGGATTAAATTCCAGCATTACCTGGCTAGGGAAGTGCTGGGCCTACCAAAAAGCTGCAAGAATTAACTGGCAGCTACTGACAGGAGCCATGGGAACACTGGGTTTGGTTTTCAAGGGTGCTGTATCAAGAATCAGAAAAGCAGGAATTCAGACTTAGAACTCAGCATATAGGATTTAGAGGGCTTCCCAAGTGGCTCAGTGGTAAAAGAATCCGGCTACAATGCAGGAGACATGGGAGATGCAGGTTCAATCCCTGGGTGGGGAAGATCCCCTGGAGGAGGGCACAGCAACCCACTCCAGTATTCTTGCCTGGAGAAGTCCACTGTCAGAGGAGCCTGGTGGGCTACAGTCTATAGGGCTGCAGACTCAGACACGACTGTAGCGACTGAGCACACGCACACACATACATACAGAATTTAACCCCCAGGCAAGAACTGCAGGGGGTGAGCAGCTTCCACTGAGGTGGCTCACAGAGGACTGGAGAAAGTGCTGGCCACCACTAGGCAAAGCAGGAACACCTGAGCGGTCCTGGCAAAGGACCAAGGAACGAATGAAGAGGCCAAGGGGAGTAGGTATCCTGGAGAGATTACGTGAGGTTAAGAAACCTCACCAGAGGGTAGTATTCCATAGCAGGGTCCAGAGGATATCCCACTCACAGAGGCTCATTAGGTTCAGAGGTGGCCTCCTCTGCAGGCCGGGGATGGCAGTAAGAGATCATCACAGAGCTGGGGCCCCACAGTAATAAAAACCTAGGAAGTGCCGAAGAATTGATACTTTTGAACTGTGGTGGTGAAGACTCTTGAGAGTCCCCTGGACTGTAAGGAGATCAAACCAGTCAATCCTAAAGGAAATCAATTCTGAATAGTATTGGAAGAACTGATGCTGAAGCTGAGGCTCCAATACTGTGGCCACCTGATGCAAAGAGCTGACTCATCAGAAAAGCCCCTTGATGCTGGGAAGGATTGACGGCGGGAGGAGAAGGGGGCAACAGAGGATGAGATGGTTGGATGGCATCACTGACTCGATGGACATGAGTTTGAGCAAGCTCCGGTTGGTGATAGACAGGGAAGCCTGGTGTGCTTCAGTCCACGGGGTTGCAAAGAGTCGGACATGACTGAGTAACTGAACTGAACTGAGTGGTGCTTATCCACCAGAAGCCAGGAAGACACAAATACTAAAGCGAACCTCAAGGTCAGAAGGGCAACCAAGCAGGCTTCACCCACATGGACTCATGGAAATAGCGCAAATGGACCATAGAGTCCCTAGAAGCAATACAGAGAGCCACCAAGGGTTATCACTCAAGATCTACAAGCTGAAAAAGGCAAAAGTGGGGAAACAGGGGGCCGAGGGAGGTTCTCCCCAATAAAAAGTCCAAATTACTTGCTCAATTTCCAGACATCAGCCCATCCTCAGATCTAGAAGAGGTAGCTGGGCCCCTAGAAGGAAGGACAATGCCATGTAATGCTTCTCCCAGCACTAGCGGTGTATGTACACTGGGGCAAGAATAGCCAGACATCTGAATACTGGATGCAAGATATATATGGTGTATGTAGATAGATATATATATACATACATACATATTATATACACATTCATATATGTTATACCCTGTTTCTCTGAAAAACCCCTAAATGATATATAAATCAAATACATATTCCATGGAGATGCAGTAGATCAGCGCTGCTGTTAAACACCTGAATGATGCAGACAGTGGTAGGCTCTATGGTAACTCTGCACCTGTGGCCATATGGGGATTCCTGTATGACCAGCTGAAGGAGGAAACAGCTTGAGTCTGGTTTACAGATGGGTCAGCACTCAATATCTACGTACAAAACGAAGATGGGTGGTATCTATGTAACAGCAGATACGTTCACGGGGGAGAAGGAACATTTTTCCAGTGGATGGAACAACAAAGCAGGGCACTTGACTTGGTGTGGAAAAAGTGGCCCAAAGTGAGACCATTTATTGAATACATAAGACTCCAGGAAGTGGCCAATGGCTTGACCATCCAATTGGAAGCCTGGAAGGAAAAGGGCTGGAAGATCAGAGACAAGGCGATCTGATGCAAAGGCCGTGGACTGACACATGGGAGCATGCAAAGTGTGCAGATTTCTGCATCGTATGTTCACCACCACCAGAAAACATCTGTTATGGAAGAGGCACTGAACCACCAGGCGGACACAACGACTCAGCCAGGTGCAGGGGCCTTCGTTAGTTACTACACAACTGGCATGATGGACACGAGCAGAGTGGTCACGATGGCTGACGGAGGTCCAGCAGCAAGGACGCCTGTTTACCAAGGCTCATCTCCCGGGACTCCTCTGACAGGTGACTCTTGCTCAAGGGCTCACCACTGGTCTTGCTGAAATAGTCTTAGAACTCCTAGAACTCCACTGCAGTCTTAAGACTTTTCCTATGTAACTTCCTTCTTTCCCTCCCTTTCTTCTCCAGAAGTTAGACATATGTCATAGTCTGACAGCTTTCCCAGTCTCCGCCAGCTCCCTCCCCACTCTCCTTCATGGACATCCCAACCACCAATGTAGGTGCACATCTCATCTAGGACCCATACAAACACGCCAGTTGATTTAGCGCATTCACTATTAAAGCTCTAGTCCTCCGCTTTACAGTGTCAGAAATTCCATTTAATAATTCAGCAGAGGTATTAAGGTTTTGTGGACTGTTCCTATCAAATTCATAAAGGATTGATTAAATAAATAAGTAGAGTAAAATAAATAAATAAAAAGAAATCTCAAAATGAGAAAGAACTACCCAGCAGACCACACAGATATGCAATGGAGCTGACAAAGTGTTCCCACCTCACCAAGAGCAGCTACTCAAAAAGCAGACTAAGCACAGAAGCAGGTTGGTATACCTGGCTAGCCAAAAGGTGGAAACAACCCACATGTCTATCCATTCAGGAGTGGCAAACAAAACATGGAATATCTATACAATGGGACATTATCCATAAAAACGAATGAGGTGTCTGGAGAAGGGAATGGCTACCCACTCCAATATTCTTGCCTGGACAATTCCATGGACAGAAGAGCCTGGAAGGCTACAGTCCATGGGATCACAAAGAGGTGGACACGACTGAGTAACATTTTCACTGATACAATACGGATGCACCTCAAAAATAGTATACTAAGTGAAAGGCCCCAAACACAAAAGGCCCCATGTACAATTCCACTTACATGAAATGTCCAGAATAGGTAAATCTACAGGAACTGAAAGCAGACTGGTAGTTGCCAGGGATGAGGAGGAGGAGGGGATGGGGAGGAGCTGCTTAATGGGTATACAGGGTTTCATTTTGGGGTGATGAAAATATTTTGGAACTAGATACGGTTGGTGGTTTTATAACACTGTCAATGTACCAAACTGCACTGAATATTCCCTTTAAAATGGTTAATCTCAAGATAAATATCGTATACTAACACAGATATACGAAAGATGGTACTGATGAATTTGCAAGGCAGACATGGAGAAACATAGAAAACAGACTTATGGACACAGCGAGAGGGGAGGAGAGGGTGAGATGTACGGAGAGTAACATGGAAACTTTCCATAACATATGTAAAATAGACAGCCAATGGGAATTTATTGTTATGTCTCAGGGAACTCAAACAGGGGCTCTGTACCAACCTAGAGGGTTGGGATGGAGAGGGAGATGGGAGGCTCAAGAGGGAGGGGACATATGTACACCTATGGCTGGTTCATGCTGATGTTTGACAGAAAACAGAATTCTGTAAAGCAATTATCCTTAAATTAAAAAATAAACTCCAGTTTGGGACGACCCAGAGGGAGGGTACGGGGAGGGAGGAGGGAGGAGGGTTCCAGATGGGGAACACGTGTATACCTGTGGCGGATTCATGTTGATGTATGGCAAAACCAATACAATATTGTAAAGTTAAAAAATAAAATTAACTAAAAAAAATAAGTAAAATGAAAGAAATGTAAAAAAAAATAAAAAATAAATTAATTTTAAAAAATAAATAATTTTTTAAATGGCTAATTTCATGTGAATTTCTTCTCAATCAAATAAATAAATAAGTTATAAGGGAAAAAAATGTAGACATATCAACCAAAACAAAAACAGCAAAATTGAAAAAAAGATGTCTACAATTTCAAAAAACAGGGGGCAGGTAGGCAAAAATAAGGAAGGGGCAGGCTGATGTTAAGAATCCTTATCACATGCATAGCAACCTGTCTGAACCTAGTTAAGCCACACTTCTCTGCTCAGTGGTTATAGCTGCCAACTGGAAAGGTTCTTAACGTGTAGCACCAAGACTGGAATTCTAGAACTGTCTGGTATTTCTCCTTCCTGGCCATTTCATCATAAATTGGGGTCATGAATTCAATGGCCATATTGATAAACCCAGAGTTAGGTACATGCTCTGGTAAGTACCAAAAGTACCAAGTATATTCCCAGGGACAGTGGATTCTGCTCAAAAATCCAGGACATTTAGCTGTTAAAAACTACAGCTCTCTTGATGATTAGTATACTCAAGGGATCAAAAGAATTCATTCTCAGAGACTTTACATGTAAATATAGTAAAAGAATAACTGAATTTCATTGCATTTGAAAAATACAGTTCATTTTTAATTCTACCGTGCTGAATAGCTGAACAGGCTGCGGCATCAGTGATGCCTGAGCTCCCTGGGATTAGAGGACTCTGGGTCCCGGGAGTGCCGGGACCTTTTATGCCGGTGGGATTTATCTTGGTGCCTACTTCTACTCCTGTGACTACGCCCCTCAGAGCACCTGTCATGCCGCCCCTCAGAGCGCCTGTCATGCCATCTGGAATGTATGTCTGAGCTTCGACCCCTGTCTCTCTCCCTGTGCCGGTCTTCTCTCTCTTCCCTTCTGCTTGATGACTTGTGTTCGTGCTTGGACTTCTCCTTTCTTGGCTCCCTCTCTCGGTCCTCCATTCTACCACGGCAGGTCGTCCTGACCTCAGCGGAACTGGGGTGGGACTTCCGCACCTCCCTGGACTCTGACTTCTGACCCTTCTCTGCCTTCTCTGAGTGCTTGCCACTGTGCTTTTTAGAGCCAGGGTCATCCTTTTCCTTTATCATCTTGCTTCTGGGCAATGAAGAGGAGGCTGGCTACTCTGCCTGTACCTCCCGGCCAGTCTTCTGTCTTTCTTTTTTTTTCTTTTCTTCCTTTTTGTCTGGAGGAAAAGAGGGGCACAATCAGTAAGAAAAAGAAGGTGGAAAAGATGGAGGATATACAAAAGAAAAGCATGCTTGGCAGCAGCATGAAACACTCACGGTCTCTACTTCTAGAAAAGTGCCTCCAAGAATCCAATCTGGATGTCTGTCACCCTTAATATGTCAGGTTGCTGTATAAGGCAACTCCAGCTCTTAAGTCTCTCTCTAAAGACCCTACCTCCAAACAGTCACGTTAGGTACCAGAGGGTTAGGACTTCAATGTACACATTTTTGTGGCCAGAATTTAGCCCACAGCATTAGTCTTCTGCTGATACTTCTTCTTTCCCAGTTAAAGTAAGGTTCCCCACACCTGCCCCCTTCACACTTGAGAACTGACTACCAACTCTCAGTGAAGGCTAAGAAGAGCAAACATTAAGCCTACCCAGAATCTTCTCATACGCCTTAACCATTTACCTTTTTTGTGTTTTTTGGTGGGTTTGTCATCTTCAGAGCCCTCAGATGAACTTGGCGGAGGAGTATGAGTCCCACAGCCCCTCTCCTGCAGCTCTCTGGTCACCTCATCCATTTCTTCTGAGTCCTCAGGAAGTCGATAGTTAGATACATGATCCACTCGGATAGTTCTTCCTTTGATCTAGGACAGACAGGCACTGCTTTAGCAGATAGCTAACTATTTGCTACCAAACACAGCCTTCTATCTATTTGAACCCAGCTGCAGAAATCCATGGTTTGAACCATTCCCATTATCCTCTTGCTAATTCTGTTTCTCAGAAAATCTCAAAAGCAGACCTGCTCACGTGATGTGTCACAGCACACATCCCTACACATTTGCTCAACCCTGGGGGCAGTCAGGTAGAGCCTGGGGCAGCTGGAGATCCTGGGAGCCTCATCAGTTTATCCCAGAGTTCTATATAAATATCTCCATGTTATAAGTGTGCCATGAAGTGAAAAGAGCCTGGGAAGTACTGCCCCAAAGCATAAGCAGCATGGAAAACTGCAAGAGTTTAGATGCACAAACATGAATTACCTTCCATCTGTAACATTAATTTACGGTGAAACACACTGTTAAGAAGCCTGGAAGCCAAAAGGAATTCCTAAAATTCAGCTCAATGCTACAGCTGCTTTCTCAACACAAATGGATGAGGCCAAAGCAGAACAATAGCTGGGAGGGGGTAAGGAATCTAGAAAGGACTACTTTCTTTTCTCTTAAGCCCTCACTGCTTGCTCCACCCCCACCATACTGGAACCACTGGCTCATGCTGATACTATCACTGCGAATCCCAACTCTCCAGGTGAACAACAAAAAATTAAACCTTCACTTAAAACAAAAACATTCGGGCAGATACAGACTTATTCTATACGCAATGCCATCAGAAATGTGAAATGTCTGGCTTTTACTGTTCCATTCAAGAGCAAGTTTTTACTCTTACCCCTAAGCCTGAGTACTTTCACCTATCCCATTCCACCATAAAAGGTGGAATAAAGTCACCTTTTATGGTGACTTCCTATCACTGCTGGTGCAATCAGTGACAAAGTCTCCAAGTCAAGAGTCACCCCTCCAACCCGTGACAATGCTCATTCAATGGCAGTGCTTTGGGAGCATGTGGAGCATAGATAACCCTGACTTGCCCCGTCCCCTTTTTATGTCTCACTCTCATGTCATCACTCACCGTCGCACTTACAAGGGTGGAGGAGAGAGAATAGAGGACAGAAAACTTCAGAATGAGTTACTTTCATAGACTTTGTCATGAGATTTTAACTAGAGAATTTTCAGGGCCCAGTACTGCTAAGTCAATGGAGACATATGAGAGACATACATGGCTAGGTCCTCAGCCACAAAACCATGATAGAACCCCAAATTCTCTGATACAGGACAGCATAAAACAGCAGTGTTTGCTAGTCTCTTTGCCCTCCAATACAGCAGAAATGAGAGTGGAGTGTGAGGAAGAAAAGGTGAAAAACAGATGCCTGGTTGGGTGCAAGATGAAGGGGAGTGGGGGGTCATGGTACCTATGCTCCTGAGGACATAGCTTGCTAAGTGGTGGGGAAAAGAAACGCGTGTTCACAGGGTCATGAGCCAGCGGAATTATTTCCTGGGGTCATTTCCCAGTCAGTATGTCCCCACACCTCTGCAACCCAGCTGACCAGTACTGCCCTCGAGCCTGCAGTCATCAGCTGGGAAATGAAACTGAAACCCTACACAATGGAAAAGTTCTGCTCAGTAAGCATACTCACCTTGATCCCATTAAAACTGTCAACAGCCAGAATTGTGCTCCTCTGGTCTTCATAGCAGAGGAAACAGAATCCTTTGGATTTCCCAGTCTTCTTGTCCGGTACCAGATTAATGTTAACAATCTCCCTGTATCTATTTAATTTATAAAAGAGTGAGACACTACTGATTTAAAATGTAAAAACTTGCAGATTGGATGACAAAACAAAATTCAAATAATATAATCTGCACAGGAGACACACTGAGAACAAGATGACAAAGAAAGGTTAAAAATTAAAAGTTAGAAAAAGATATATCACGAACACCTAATTTTAAAAATGGGTGGTAGTATTAAGATCAAAGATGAATTCAAGGCCAACCAAAAGAAGCATTTAAATGTGACTAAGAGGGCTCTTTTACACAGAAAAAGGTCCTAATACATAAGTCATGAAATTTTATACATAAATTAACACATCCAAAATTTTAATTAAAAATACAAAGAGCAACTAAGAGTGAAAGTTATTAGAGATTTTAACACACCACTTTGAGTTCACAACACATAAAATTGAGAAAAATAAGTCCGAGGAATTAATATAAAATTATATAACTACAAATAAACATATACTTAATAATATAACAATTACATTGTTAAAAATATTAACATCAGACTAGTAGATATACAGATATATTCGACTGTACAAAGAGTTTCTTCTCAAGAATCCATGAAACACATATTAAAACTGACTGTAGACTAGATCTCAAAGTAAACCTCAATCATCTCCAAAAACAGCACAGACCATGTTCTCCAATCATAATGTGAAACAGCTGGGAACAATAATTTCAAAACAAAAAATGCCCTAACTAGAACTTGAAACCTGTTCTCCAGGCTAACTACTGGATGAAAGAGAAAGTGAAATAAAATAAAGAAATCATGGTAGACTATTTAGAAAACAACAAAAATGGGAATATATACCAAAACTTAGTGTCTGTGTGTGTTAAGTCGCTCAGTCTTGTCCGACTCTTTGCGACCCCAAGCACTATAGTCCGCCAGGCTCCTCTGTCCATGGAATTCTCCAGACAAGAACACTGGAGTGGGTTGCCATCTCCTTCTCCAGGGGATCTTCCGGAACCAGGTCTCCTGCATTGCAGGCAGATGCTTTACCGTCTGAGCTACCTTTACCTTTACCGTCTGAGCCCACCAAAACTTACAGGATGTGGCTAAAACCACACTCAGGAAAATCTGTGACATTAAAGAATTTTATTGTTAAAAAGGAAAGGGGAATTCCCTGGCAGTCACAGTGGTCAGGACTTGGTGTTTCACTGCCAGGGTTCAGGTTCAAACCCTGGTCAGGGAACTAAGATCCCACAAGCCACAGGGGAGCGGGGGATAGTAAATCTTAGGAAGGTAGGTGGAAGTTAATAAAGACATAATTTAATGAAAAAAAAATAGAAAAAATTCTGCCTTACTCATTATATAAAAATTAATTCCAGAAAAGTTAAAGCTTCATAAACTTAAAACTACAGTCATAAAAATACAATAGTAACTGATGGAAATGTTATACCTCAGCCCCAGATCTAGCATCTTACTTAAAAGAAAACACTAGAAACGATTCAACTATGGTATTCAGCTATTTAACACTATTTAATATTGTAGGTATTGGCCCATGCAATTAGACAGGAGAAAACAGATATAAAAAAAGAGTAAATATATGTGTATGTATAACTGACACACTTTGCTGCACAGCAGAAACTAGTACAACACTGTAAATCAACTATACTCTAATTTTAAAAACTAATTTAAAAATGAAAAAGTAAAGCTATCTCTGTATGAAGATTATATATGACGATATATATAGAAAACCCAAGAGAAGCAATGATAAACAATGTTAAAAACAAACAATATAACAAATCTGTAGGATAACAGGATATAAAGACGACAAAAATAAACCACCCTCTTACAAACAATAATCATAAGATATAAGGAAAGAGGAGCCCCATTGGTAACAGCAACAGCAAAAAGATAAACTACTTAGAAATAAATCTAACAACAAGGAATCTACAAGGTCTATGCAGAGAAAACTCTTAAAAACTGCTGAAAGACACAGACACAGTTTTCGATAAATATAAAGACACCTCTTTTTCTTGCATAAGATGACTCAACATTATAAAGATATCAAAATCACCTCCCAAGTTAATACTTATGTATAAGGGTGACACTCCAATTTGCTGGGGGAAAATATGGAGTTTTAAATAAATGCTGTTGGGACAACTAGATAGCCATTTGAAAAAATATGAAATTGGGTCCATATCTCACACTACACATCAGAATAACTCTAAATGGATCAGAGATTTCAATGCATAAAATTGAAACCATACAAGTATTAGAAGAGAACGTGAATGGGTGGGAAGAAATACTTTCTAATTATGACTCAAATCCAGAAGCAATAAAAGACTGATAAATTTGACCACTGCTGCTGCTGCTGCTGCTGAGGTGCTTCAGTCGTGTCCGACTCTGAGCGACCCCATAGACGGCAGCCCACCAGGCTCCGCCATCCCTGGGATTCTCCAGGCAAGAACACTGGAGTGGGTTGCCATTTCCTTCTCCAATGCATGAAAGTGAAACGTGAAAGTGAAGTGGCTCAGTCGTGTCTGGCTCTCAGCGACCCCATGGACTGCAGCCTACCAGGCTCCTCCATCCATGGGATTCTCTGGGCAAGAGTACTGGAGTGGGGTGCCATTGCCTTCTCCAGCAATTAGAGGACAGACTATACAGGGACAGCATGAGGGAGTTTGGGGGATGATGGAATTGTCCTTCATCCTAATTGTGAGGGTGATTACACAAATCTATTCAAGTATTAAAAAGAAAAATCTCATAGGACTGTACATCCCCTAAAAAGTCAATGTTACCATAAGATCATTTAAACACATGAATAAATGAACACATAAAAATTTAAAAATAATAAGTTTGCAAAGAAAAAAAAAATCACAATAAACAAAGTCAAATGACAAACTAGGAGAAAACGTCTGCAATTTACATCACAGATTAAGGCTAGAAAGCCATTTTTCTTTTTCCTTTTGCTATAAAGGACATTATCAGGACAACTGGAAGTCAAATAAAGTCTATAGATTAGATAACAGCATAACAGTGTTGATTTCCTGAATTTGATCACTATCCTGAAGTTAAATGTCCAGGTATTTTGGGAAATACACACTGAAGAATTTAGGGGTAAATGTGCATCATGTCTGCAATTGACCCCCAAATGGTTCAGAAAAAAAAAATAATATGCATATAGGTGAAGAGAAATAATAAAGCAAATGTGATACAATGCTAACATATGGGGACTCTGAGTAAAGGGGATATAGGTATTCTTCATTCTATTTCATAACTTTCCCGTTTTAACCCAGAAATTATTTCAAGTATTTCAAAATAAAAAGTAAAAGAAAAAAGAATACAGGAGCTGGCTTGACAGGATAACTACAGACCAAACTGGGACAGTTTGAGCATCAAGAAATAATAATAATGGCAATGTAGGATAACACATCAAATTAAAAAAATAAGTCCACAGCAATACAATACATGATAAAGTGTTAAAAACAATAAGTTAATATCCTTAATACATGAAGGGCTCTTGTAAAATCAGTAAGAAAATGAGGAACACACTAACAGGGAAAAAATAGGCAAATGATCTTAATAGACAACTTACAAAGAAAAAGAATAAGGGCCTATAAATCTACGAAGAGATGTTCTACCTCCCGGATGATGAAATAAAGGCAAAGTAAAATAATAATGAGAAATCATATGGCAATATTTTCTTAAAATAACCATTACTGATTAGGATTCAGGAAAATGAGCATTCCAGTCAGAGTGAAAACTGATACAACCTTTTCAGAGAGTAATTTGACAATGTTTATAAATTAATGTCATGAAGGAAACCATCAGGGAGGCATACAAAGATGTATATATCACAATGTACACTGCAGTATAATTCATAACAGCAAAATATTGGAAATAATGCCCAACATTGAAAAGAAGACAATAGACCTAGGAGTCTTGGGGCAATGGCTATGTACTACTTGGCTTAGAATTAGTTCAGCATTAAATGAACTGATGTGACCGCACTAGTGCGCATGATCTTTTTGAGGTAATGTTCCTCATCTGTGAAATGGGGATAAGATCCACTCTGCCTTCCTGCACTATGTATATAAATATTCTCCGGGCATGGTAGAGCCCTGAATAACTGAAAGATGAGATCAGAGTTCTTGTTTTGTGGGTAAATGTGCCTCTGGTGGGGGAGGTGGCACTTTCCCAGTGGGTGAGGGTTCAAAGGGGCTGAGGTTGTGACAGGGACTGACTCTACTCTGAGAGTACCCAGAATTTCAACAAAACTAAGAGCTGATTGTGGACAGTGGGGTAGGCCTGCCAGAAGAGAACTTTTAGCAGCTACTGGAGCCAGACTACAGGCTACCTATGAAGAGGACTGGAGCTCAGGGAAGACGAAGAGCTCATCTGTGTGTTTAAGAAACTGGAGGCTAAGATATCGGAGGGATAGGACGGGGAGAACACTTTCTCCCCCACAAATTCATCCAAAGAACATTTAAACGCTGAGAAAATTCCACAAAACAACTTCTGAATGCCGGCAGAGGACATCAGGCACCCAGAAAAGCAGCCCATCGTCTTCGAAAGGAGAGAGAAGAAATCCAGCTCCACCCACCAGAACACCAGCACAAGCTTCCCTAACCAAGAAACCTTGAGAAGCCACCTGTACAAACCCACACACAGTGAGGAAACGTCACAATAAAGAGAACTCCACAAACTGCCAGAATACAGAAAGGACACCCCAAACTCAGCAATTTAAACAAGATGAAGAGACAGAGGAATACCCAGCAGGTAAAGGAACAGGATAAATGCCCACCAAACCAAACAAAAGACGAAGAGATAGGGAATCTACCTGACAAAGAATTCTGAATAATGATAGTGAAATTGATCCAAAATCTTGAAATCAAAATGGAATCACAGATAAATAGCCTGGAGACAAGGATTGAGAAGATGCAAGAAAGGTTTAACAAGGACCTAGAAGAAATAAAAAAGAGTCAATATATAATGAATAATGCAATAAATGAGATCAAAAACACTCTGGAGGCAACAAATAGTAGAATAACAGAGGCAGAAGATAGGATTAGTGAATTAGAAGATAGAATGGTAGAAATACATGAATCAGAGAGGAAAAAAGAAAAACGAATTAAAAGAAATGAGGACAATCTCAGAGACCTCCGGGACAGTGTTAAACGCTCCAACATTCGAATCATAGGGGTTCCAGAAGAAGAAGACAAAAAGAAAGACCATGAGAAAATACTTGAGGAGATAATAGTTGAAAACTTCCCTAAAATGGGGAAGGAAATAATCACTCAAGTCCAAGAAACCCAGAGAGTCCCAAACAGGATAAACCCAAGGCGAAACACCCCAAGACACATATTGATCAAATTAACAAAGATCAAACACAAAGAACAAATATTAAAAGCAGCAAGGGAAAAACAACAAATAACACACAAGGGAATTCCCATAAGGATAACAGCTGATCTTTCAATAGAAACTCTCCAAGCCAGGAGGGAATGGCAAGACATACTTAAAGTGATGAAAGAAAATAACCTACAGCCCAGATTATTGTACCCAGCAAGGATCTCATTCAAATATGAAGGAGAAATCAAAAGCTTTACAGACAAGCAAAAGCTGAGAGAATTCAGCACCACCAAACCAGCTCTCCAACAAATACTAAAGGATATTGTCTAGACAGGAAACACAAAAATGGTGTATAAATTCGAACCCAAAACAATAAAGTAAATGGCAACGGGACCATACTTATCAATAATTACCTTAAACGTAAATGGGTTGAATGCCCCAACCAAAAGACAAAGACTGGCTGAATGGATACAAAAACAAGACCCCTACATATGTTGTCTACAAGAGACCCACCTCAAAACAGGGGACACATACAGACTGAAAGTGAAGGGCTGGAAAAAGATTTTCCATGCAAATAGGGACCAAAAGAAAGCAGGAGGAGCAATACTCATATCAGATAAAATAGGCTTTAAAACAAAGGCTGTGAAAAGAGACAAAGACGGTCACTACATAATGATCAAAGGATCAATCCAAGAAGAAGATATAACAATTATAAATATATATGCACCCAACACGGGAGCACCGCGATATGTAAGACAAATGCTAACAAGTATGAAAGGAGAAATTAACAATAACACAATAATAGTGGGAATCTTTAATACCCCACTCACACCTATGGATAGATCAACTAAACAGAAAATTAACAAGGAAACACAAACTTTAAACGATACAACAGACCAGTTAGACCTAATTGATATCTATAGGACATTTCACCCCAAAACAATGAATTTCACCTTTTTCTCAAGTGCACACGGAACCTTCTCCAGGATAGAGCACATCCTGGGCCATAAAGCTAGCCTTGGCAAATTCACAAAAATTGAAATCATTCCAAGCATCTTTTCTGACCACAAGGCAGTAAGATTAGATCTCAATTACAGGAGGAAAACTATTAAAAATTCCAACATATGGAGGCTGAACAACACGCTGCTGAATAACCAACAAATCACAGAAGAAATCAAAAAAGAAATCAAAATTTGCATAGAAACGAATGAAAATGAAAACACAACAACCCAAAACCTGTGGGACACGGTAAAAGCAGTCCTAAGAGGAAAGTTCATAGCAATACAGGCATACCTCAAGAAAGAAGAAAAAAGTCAAATAAATAACCTAACTCTACACCTAAAGCAACTAGAAAAGGAAGAAATGAAAAACCCCAGGGTTAGTAGAAGGAAAGAAATATTAAAAATTAGGGCAGAAATAAATGGAAAAGAAACAAAGGAGACCATAGCAAAAATCAACAAAGCCAAAAACTGGTTCTTTGAAAGGATAAATAAAACTGACAAACCATTAGCCAGACTCATCAAGAAACAAAGGGAGAAAAATCAAATCAATAAAATTAGAAATGAAAATGGAGAGATCACAACAGACAACACAGAAATACAAAGGATCATAAGAGACTACTATCAGCCATTATATGCCAATAAAATGGACAACGGGGAAGAAATGGACAAATTCTTAGAAAAGTACAACTTTCCAAAACTGAACCAGGAAGAAATAGAAAATCTTAACAGACCCATCACAAACACAGAAATTGAAACTGTAATCAAAAATCTTCCAGCAAACAAAAGCCCAGGTCCAGATGGCTTCACAGCTGAATTCTACCAAAAATTTAGAGAAGAGCTAACACCTATCCTGCTCAAACTCTTCCAGAAAATTGCAGAGGAAGGTAAACTTCCAAACTCATTCTATGAGGCCACCATCACCCTAACACCAAAACCTGACAAAGATGCCACAAAAAAAGAAAACTACAGGCCAATATCACTGACGAACATAGATGCAAAAATCCTTAACAAAATTCTAGCAATCAGAATCCAACAACACATTAAAAAGATCATACACCATGACCAAGTGGGCTTTATCCCAGGGATGCAAGGATTCTTCAATATTCGCAAATCAATCAATGTAATACACCACATTAACAAATTGAAAAATAAAAACCATATGATTATCTCAATAGATGGAGAGAAAGCCTTTGACAAAATTCAACATCCATTTATGATAAAAACTCTCCAGAAAGCAGGAATAGAAGGAACATACCTCAACATAATAAAAGCTATATATGACAAACCCACAGCAAACATTATCCTCAATGGTGAAAAATTGAAAGCATTTCCTCTAAAGTCAGGAACAAGACAAGGGTGCCCACTTTCACCATTACTATTCAACATAGTTTTGGAAGTTGTGGCCACAGCAATCAGAGCAGAAAAAGAAATAAAAGGAATCCAAATTGGAAAAGAAGAAGTAAAACTCTCACTGTTTGCAGACGACATGATCCTCTACATAGAAAACCCTAAAGACTCCACCAGAAAATTACTAGAACTAATCAATGACTATAGTAAAGTTGCAGGATATAAAATCAACACACAGAAATCCCTTGCATTCCTATACACTAATAATGAGAAAACAGAAAGAGAAATTAAGGAAACAATTCCATTCACCATTGCAACGAAAAGAATAAAATACTTAGGAATATATCTACCTAAAGAAACTAAAGACCTATATATAGAAAACGATAAAACACTGGTGAAAGAAATCAAAGAGGACACTAATAGATGGAGAAATATACCATGTTGATGGATTGGAAGAATCCATATAGTGAAAGTGAGTACACTACCCAAAGCAATTTATAGATTCAATGCAATCCCTATCAAGCCACAAATGGTATTCTTCACAGAGCTAGAACAAATAATTTCACAATTTGTATGGAAATACAAAAAACTTCGAATAGCCAAAACTTTCTTGAGAAAGAAGACTGGAACTGAAGGAATCAACCTGCCTGACTTCAGGCTCTACTACAAAGCCACAGCCATCAAGACAGTATGCTATGGGCACAAAGACAGAAATATAGATCAATGGAACAAAATAGAAAGCCCAGAGATAAATCCACGCACATATGGACACCTTATCTTTGACAAAGGAGGCAAGAATATACAATGGATTAAAGACAATCTTTTTAACAAGTGGTGCTGGGAAAACTGGTCAACCACTTGTAAAAGAATGAAACTAGACCACTTTCTAACACCATACACAAAAATAAACTCAAAATAGATTAAAGATCTAAACGTAAGACCAGAAACTATAAAACTCCTAGAGGAGAACATAGGCAAAACACTCTCCGACATACATCACAGCAGGATCCTCTATGACCCACCTCCCAGGATATTGGAAATAAAAGCAAAAATAAACAAATGGGACCTATTTAAACTTAAAAGCTTCTGCACAACAAAGGAAACTATAAGCAAGGTGAAAAGACGGCCTTCAGAATGGGAGAAAATAATAGCAAATGAAGCAACTGACAAACAACTAATCTCAAAAATATACAAGCAACTCCTACAGCTCAACTCCAGAAAAATAAATGACCCAATCAAGAAATGGGCCAAAGAACTAAATAGACATTTCTCCAAAGAAGACATACAGATGGCTAACAAACACATGAAAAGGTGCTCAACATCACTCATTATCAGAGAAATGCAAATCAAAACCACTATGAGGTACCATTTCACGCCAGTCAGAATGGCTGCGATCCAAAAGTCTACAAGCAATAAATGCTGGAGAGGGTGTGGAGAAAAGGGAACCCTCTTACACTGTTGGTGGGAATGCAAACTAGTACAGCCACTATGGAGAACAGTGTGGAGATTCCTTAAAAAACTGGAAATAGAACTGCCTTATGATCCAGCAATCCCACTGCTGGGCATACACACTGAGGAAACCAGAAGGGAAAGAGACACGTGTACCCCAATGTTCATCACAGCACTGTTTATAATAGCCAGGACATGGAAGCAACCTAGATGTCCATCAGCAGATGAATGGATAAGAAAGCTGTGGTACATATACACAATGGAGTATTACTCAGCCATTAAAAAGAATACATTTGAATCAGTTCTAATGAGGTGGATGAAACTGGAACCTATTATACAGAGTGAAGTAAGCCAGAAAGAAAAACACCAATACAGTATACTAACGCATATATATGGAATTTAGAAAGATGGTAATGATAACCCTGTGTACGAGACAGCAAAAGAGACACTGATGTATAGAACAGTCTTTTGGACTCTGTGGGAGAGGGTGAGGGTGAGATGATTTGGGAGAATGGCATTGAAATATGTATAATATCATATATGAAATGAGTCGCCAGTCCAGGTTCGATGCATGATACAGGATGCTTGGGGCTGGTGCACTGGGACGACCCAGAGGGATGGTATGGGGAGGGAGGAGGGAGGAGGGTTCAGAGATGGGGAACACGTGTATGCCTGTGGCAGATTCATTTCGATATATGGCAGAACCAATACAATACTGTAAAGTTTAAAAATAAAATTAAAAATAAAAAATAAAAAAAAAGAAAAAAATAATATTATATATGTTAGTTAGATCTCCTAACAATGGTGGGCATTTTACACGTTAAGCTTCATTTAATTCAAAAGAAAATGTAAGAGGAACGTGTTGTCAATATTCCCATTTTACAGATGAGGAAACTGAGGCACAGAGGCAGTAATGCAGTTACAAGAAGTGAAACGGATGATGTCTTTGAGACTGTATTTATCTACACTCAATAAACTTTGTGGAAAAGGGCATTGTCTATCTAGGTTGTTGGAGAAAAAAAACTCAATTTCAACTCTCTCTTCTAAAAAAGAAATGAAGTATTTTACTTAGATCTACTAAGTAACATCCTGGATGTGTCATATGCTCTGTTTCATTTAATTAAAAAGAAAAAGAGCACTCCCATTGTGTAGATGAGTAAACTGAGTCACAGAGGGATTAAGGAAGTGACTAATAAGTGAAAGAGATGCTTTATGGTGAGCGTATTTATGAACAGAGTAAAATTTGCAGAAATGGCACTGCCTGTACATTGTTGATGAAAAAAGCTCAATGTCAACTCCATCTATTAGGAAAAAAACAAAATTATGTGTGATACTTAGATCTATCAAGCAAAGTCTGTCTTGTTTTACCTGTTTGCCTGCATTTAATTCAAAAGAAAAACTACACAGAAGGTGTAATCAACGTTCCCATTTTATAGATGAGGAAACTGAGGCCCAGAGGTATTAATGAAGTAACTAGAAAGTGAAAGAGATGCTTTTTGGTGAGTGTACAGTCTATACTTAGGAAACTTTGTGGGAAGGTGCATTGTCGGTCCAGATCATTGGGGAAAAATCTAGATTTCAACTCATTCTTCCCCCCCAAAAAACAAACAAACAAAATTAAGTGTGTTACTTCGACTGCTAAGCAATGTCCTCGGTGTTTAGAAGGTCCGCTTCATTTAATTGAAAACAAAATCTATGAGGAAATTGTTATCAATATTCCCATTTATACTTCAGGAAGCTGAGGCATTAATGAAATTGTTAGTAAGTAAGAGAGATGCTTTTGCTAACCGTATTTATCTATAGTTAATAAACTTTATGGGTAAGGCCTCATCTATCTAGAATGTTTAGGGGAAAAACTTGATTTCAATTCTATTAAAAAAAACCAATTAAGTATGTTACTTAACTCTACTAAGCATGTCCTCAGTGTTTTACACGCTCTGCTTCATTTATTTTTTTAATTTAAATTTATTTATTTGATTTGAGGCTAATTGCTTTACCAAAAAAATGCACGAGGAAGCTGTTATTAACATTCCCATTTTATAGATGAGGAAACTGAGACACATAGATAATACTGTCGTTACTAGTTAGGGAAATACATGCTTTTTGTTGAGCGTGTTTATCTATTTAGTAAACTGTGTGGGAAAGGGCATTGTCTGGCTAGAATGTTGGGGAAAAAACCCAATTTCAATTCTCTGTATTAAAAAAAAAATTAAGTGAGTTGCTTAGATCTTCTAAACAATGTCCTGGTTGTTTTGCATGCTTCTCTTCATTTAATCAAAAAGAAAATCTACAAGTAAAGTGTTATCAGCATTCCCATTTTATATATGAGGAAACTGAGGTGCAGAGGCTTTAAGAAAGTAATTAGTAGGTGAAAGATGATGTATCGGTGAGCCTATTTATCTATACTTAATAAACTTTGTTGACAAGGGCATTGTCTGTTAGATTTTTGGGGGAAAAAACTAAATTTCAATTCTCTTTTAAAAAATTGAGTATGTTACTTAACTCTACTAAGCATGCCCTGTGTATTTTACATGCTCTGTTTCATTTAATGAAAAACAAGAATCAGTAAGGTAAACGAAAATCTACAAGGCTGTGGGGTAAAAATAAAGATTTTAACACTCTTAAAAGAAAAAAAACCAATATTATGTATGTTAGTTAGATCTCCTAAGCAATGGTGGGTGTTTTAGACATTAAGCTTCATTTAATTCAAAAGAAAATCTACGAGGAAGGTGTTGTGTTGTCAATACTCCCATTTTACAGATGAGGAAACTGAGGCACAGAGGCAGTAATGATGTTACAAGAAGTGAAATGGATGATGTCTTTGATAGTGTATTTATCTACACTCAATAAAGTTTGTGGAAAAGGGCACTGTCTATCTATATTGTTGGAGACAAAATTGCTATTTCCACTCTCTCTTCTAAAAAAAGAAATGAAATCTTTTTCTTAGATCTACTAAATAACATCCTGGATGTGTCATGTGGTCTGTTTCATTTAATTAAAAAAAAAAAAAAAAACAGAGCAGACCAGTTTTATAGATGAGTAAACTGAGGCACAGTGGCATTAAGGAAGTGACTGATAAGTGAAAGAGATGCTTTATGGTAAGTGTACTTATGGACACAGTAAAATTTGCAGAAATGGCACTATCTGTAGGTTGTTGGTGAAAAAAGCTCAATGTCAACTCAATCTATTAGGAAAAAAACAAAATTAGGTATGATACTTAGATCTACCAAGCAAAGTCTGTCTTCTTTTAGCTGCTTGCCTGCATTTAATTCAAAAGAAAAACTACACAGAAGGTGGAATCAACGTTCCCGTTTTATAGATGAGGAAACTGAGGCCCAGGGGTATTCATGAAGTTACTAGAAAGTGAAAGAGATGCTTTTTGGGAGTGTACAGATCTATACTTAGGAAACTTTGTGGGAAAGTGCATTGTCAGTCCAGATTATTGGGGAAAAATCTAGATTTCAACTCATTCTTCTGAAAGAAAAAACAAAATTAAGCATGTTACTTAGACTGCTAAGCAATGTCCTCGGTGTTTTAGACAGTCTGCTTCATTCAATTGAAAACAAAATCTACAAGGAAATTGTTGTCAGTATTCCCATTTATACTTCAGGAAGCTGAGGCATTAATGAAATTGTTAGTAAGTGAGAGAGATACTTTTGCTAACCATATTTATCTATATTTAGTAAACTTTGTGGGTAAGGCCTCATCTATCTAGAATGTTTAGGGGGAAAACTTGATTTTAATTCTATTAAAAAAAAAAACCCAAATTAAGTATGTTACTTATCTCTACTAAGCATGTCCTCAGTGTTTTACATGCTCTGCTTCATTTATTTTTTTAATTTCAATTTATTTATTTAGATTTGAAGCTTTATTTACAAAGAAAATGCACGAGGAAGGTGTTATCAACATTCCCATTTTATAGATGAGGAAACTGAGAGAGACATTACTGTCATTACTAGTTAGGGAAATACATGCTTTTTGTTGAGCGTGTTTATGTATTTAATAAACTGTGTGGGAAAGGACATTGTCTGGCTAGATTGTTGGGGGAAAAAACGCAATTTCAATTCTCTGTACTAAAAAAAAAATTAAGTGAGTTGCTTAGATCTTCTAAGCAATGTGATGGTTGTTTTGCACTCTCGTGTTCATTTAATCAAAAAGAAAATCGATGAGTAAAGTGTTATCAACATTCCCATTTTATATATGAGGAAACTTAGGCGCAGAGGCTTTAAGAAAGTAATGAGTAGGTGAAAGATGATGTATCAGTGAGCCTATTTATCTATACTTAATAAACTTTGTTGATAAGGGCATTTCGTTAGATATTTGGGAAAAAAACTCAATTTCAATTCTCATAAAAAAATTGAGTATGTTACTTAACTCTACTCAGCATGTCCTATGTATTTTACATGCTCTGTTTTTTCATTTAATGAAAAATAAGAATCCATAAGATAAAAGAAAATCTACAAGGCTGTGGGGTAGAAATAAAGTTTTTAACACTGTTAAAAGAAAAAAAAAAAAAAAAAAACAACCAATATATTGTGTGTTAGTTAGATCTCCTAAGCAATGGAGGCTATTTTACATGTTAAGCTTCATTTAATTAAAAAGAAAATCTATGAGGAAGGAGTTGTCAATATTCCCATTTTACAGATGAGGAAACTGAGGCACAGAGGCAGTAAGTCAGTTACAAGAAGTAAAACGGATGATGTCTTTGAGAGTGTATTTATCTACACTCAGTAATACCGGGGTCCAGCCCCATCAGGATCTAGGGATACCCTCAGGATGAACGGCGTCGGCGAGAGAGATGAAAGTAAAAGGAGAGAGAAAGAGGCTGATATTCTTTGGCGCCCAATATGGGGCAAAGATTCAGAGCACCTTTGCTCTGGAGTGAAGACGCAGAGCACCTTTTCGATTGGGTCTTAGAAGCCTGGGCAGAAAAGTGAACTCAGAGAGCCTCTGTGCTCCAGGGAATCAGCCTGAAAAAAAGAGATAGAGAGAGAAAGAGAGAGAAAGAGAGAGAAAGAAAGAGAGAAAGAATGACACGGGGAGGCCAAGCTCTGATGAAGCCAGGTCTGCAGCTTTATTTTTAAAGGGAGCTTTTATGCCCTGAGTCACACATTTCCAGACATGAAAGATACAAAGTCATGTAGAGTCAGCTCAACATTAGAGCAGTTTGACCTTCATTGGCACCAGGATGTTTTCTGCATACCTTTTCATTTACAAGGGTCTTTGTGTTATGTACATTATCTTTTGGCCCAGAGGCCTATTAACATTTTGTGACTCTTTCTTGATAAAGGTTTGTCAACCAGAAAACCTGCTTTCCCTTTATCTTTCCGGTCTGCAGTCCCCCTCAGGAAACAGAGCTACATTCTTATGGAGCAAAGGTGCAGTGTGTTACAACAAAGAAAGAACATATTAACTCAAGGGTCTTATGTTGTTCATTCCAAGGCTACTGCTTGTTTTTCTTGCATACCAACTATACTAGCTAATGCACTCCCAGGCGCACATTGGGTAAAGACCAGGAAACTCAGTAACAAACATTGCCTCAACATTGCTGTATTGTTTAATAAAGCTTTTTTAGCGCTCGAAGGTTATGCTTGGGGTGTTGTGAACAATCATGTGTGTTACTTACAAGAGTGTGGATAAACCTGCCAAGCAAACTAAAATACTAACAGAGGGGTTAAAGTTAAAATACTCCTTTTAAGACCAGGACACTTATCAACTAGATCCTTAAGTTGATTTTCTTCAGAGAAAGGTGGTCGGAGTTAGCACCCTGTTAATGTCAGAAGAGTTGGTGAAAAGCATAATATAGTAAACGGTAGACAGACAGACTTTGGTTTCGGGGTCGATGCTCGAGCAGGTCCAGGGAGTCCCTCGAGTCCTGATCCGCCTTGCCTGTCAGGTCTCCTCCGCGTGACCTTGTCATGGGTGGGATTTCCTGTGTTGGCTCCCGACACAATAAACATTGTGGGAAAAGGCACTGTCTATCTAGATTGTTGGAGGAAAAAACTCAATTTCAACTCTCTCTTCTAAAAAAAAGAAATGAAGTATTTCACTTAGATCTACTAAGTAACATCCTGGATGTGTCATATGCTCTGTTTCATTTAATTAAAAACAAAGAGCACTCCCATTTTGTAGATGAGTAAACTGAGGCACAGAGGCATTAAGGAAGTGACTATTAAGTGAACGAGATGCTTTATGGTGAGCGTATTTATGGACACAGTAAAATTTGCAGAAATGGCACTGTCCATAGATTGTTGGTGAAAAAACCTCAATGTCAACTCCATCTATTAGAAAAAAAAAAAAAAAAAAAACTAGGTATGATACTTAGATCTACCAAGCAAAGTCTGTCTTCTTTTACCTGCTTGCCTGCATTTAATTCAAAGAAAAACTACACAGAAGGTGTAATAAATGTTGCCATTTTATAGATGAGGAAACTGAGGCCCAGAGGTATTAATGAAGTAACTAGAAAGTGAAAAAGATGCTTTTTGGTGAGTGTACAGATCTATATTTAGGAAACTTTGTGGGAAAGTGCATTGTCGGTCCAGAATATTGGGGGGAAATCTCGATTTCAGCCCATTCTTCTGAATGGAAAAAAACAACAACAACAACAACGTTAAGTGTGTTACTTAGACTGCTAAGCAATGTCGTCGGTGTTTTCGATGGTCTGCTTCATTTAATTGAAAACAAAATCTACGAGGAAATTGTTGTCAATATTCCAATTTATACTTCAGGAAGCTTAATGAAGCTTATACTTCAGGGATTAATGAAATTGCTAGTAAGTGAGAGAGATGCTTTTGCTAACCGTATTTATCTATATTTAGTAAACTTTGTGGGAAAGGGCATTGTCTATCTAGAATGTTTGGGGGAAAAACTTGATTTCTATTCTATTAAACAAAAAAACCCAAATGAAGTATGTTACTCTACTAAGCATGTCCTCAGGGTTTTACATGCTCGCCTTAATTTAAGTAGAAAGAAAATGCACGAGGAAGGTGTTATCAGCATTCCCATTTTATAGAGGAGGAAATTGAGACACAGAGACATTACTGTCGTTACTAGTTAGGGAAATACGTGCTTTTTGTTGAGCGTGTTTATCTATTTAGTAAACTGTGTGGGAAAGGGTATTGTCTGGCTAGATTGTTGGAGGAAAATCCCAATTTCAATTGTCTGTATTAAAAAAAAAATTTGAGTTGCTTAGATCTTCTCAGCAATGTCCTGGTTGTTTTGCACGGTTCTCTTCATTTAATCAAAAAGAAAATCAACAAGTAAAGTGTTATCAACATTCCCATTTTATATTTGAGGGAACTGAGTCGCAGAGGCTTTAAGCAAGTAATTAGCAGATGAAAGATGATGTATGGGTGAGCCTATTTATCTATACTTAATAAACGTTGTTGACAAGGGCATTGTCTGTTCGATTTTGGGGGAAAAGAACTCAATTTCAATTCTCTTAAAAAAATTAAGTATGTTACATAACTCTACTAAGCATGTCCTGTGTATTTTACATGCTCTGTATCATTTAATGAAAAACAAGAATCAGTAAGGACAAAGAAAATCTATGGTCTTAAGATTACTTACGGTCTTCTCTGGTGGTCCGGTGGTTAAGAATCCACTTTCCAATGCAGGGGATGCAGGTTTGATCTCTGGTCAGGTAACTAAGATCCTGCATGGCTCGGAGCTACTTAGCACATGTGGCCACAACTACAGAGCCCGTGTGCCTTTATGAATTATCCCACATGCCGCAACTAAGACCTGACATAGCCAAATAAATAAATAAATAAGTAACTATTTTTTAAAAGATTACTTCACAGTCGTGAATCATGTGCACAGTATCCACCAACGGCCAATAAGAGGCCAGTAACTGTCCTGAGCTGACTAAGACACTGGGGCTCCCTGGTTCACCTCCAGATTCACCAACAAAGGTGAAATCCAGGGCCATCACCATGCAGACTCTAGTGGGACTCTGCCAGGTTCCTCATAATCTGCTTCCTGACCCCAGATTAGAGTTCCTTAGCGGGGATAGCCCATGAATCTCCCTTGAGGCCCTGGGATTGAGTGAGTAGACCCAGAGATGTCTTTGGGAAAGCCCTTGCCCAGATTGTCCAGAAGAGGGCACCTGAATACCATTTGTATGTTATTCTTTCCGTTGGTCTGTGCTGTGCTGAGTTGCTCAGTCCGGCCCTTTCCGAGCCCCCCAGGCTCCTATGTCCATGGGGATCCTCCAGGCTAGAATACTGGAGTGGGTTGCCATGCCCTCCCCCAGGGGATCTTCCCAACCAGGGATCAAACCCAGCCTCCCACATTGCAGATGGATTCTTTACCATCTGAGCAACCAGGGAAGCCCATGAATATTGGTATGGGCAGCCTATCCCTTCTCCAGGTTATCTTCCTGATCTAGAAATTGGTCTTGGGTCTTCTGCACTGCAGGTGGATTTCTATTACCAACTGAGCTACCAGGGAAGGCCCAACTTTTGCCACTTCTTCAGTAACTTTTTTTTAATTCCGTGGCCAGGAAGAGGGGAAAATTCTGGTTTGGGGCCTGCTGTGGCACCAGAGGTTCATAGCAGTTGATCTGATGGGTTATGTGGGATTCAGGCAAGTGAGCAGAACTGAGGCCAGTCTCCAGCATCAGCAGTATTCATAGCTCTGGAGTGCGTGTGCTCATCAGTGAGGGGCCATGCAAATCCTCCTTCTTTCTTGGCTGCCTGGCATTGACCCTAGTGAGGGAGAGCTCAAGACACATCGGTCCTTGTGGCACTGAGAAAATTCTCCCCGCTTCTGGGAAGCAGTGGGCTCTTTTTATCCCTCTACTTCTTTGTTCTGTCTGCTGTATTAGTGTCTTCATCATCTTCGTGGTAGCAAATGTTTATTGAACACCTACAGCTTGCCAGGTTTTCTTCTGAGTGCTCCACGTGAATCTCTTCATCTCCTTTTCAGCTCTATGAACTAACTACAATTAAGATCCCATTGTACGGATGAGGTTCAGAAAGCTGAACCAATCTGTTCAAAGTCACAGAGCCAGTCCATTGCAGAGCTCTGATTTGATTCTGAGTCCAGAGTTGGTCTTCTTCCTATGAAGCCAGCTGTCTCTCACACTTCCTCCTCCCCACCCACATGCCTCTCCCTCTCCAGGTCGGCTCAGCGGCATAGTCTCTGTGTGGGTCCCGGGTTTGCATGCTGGCCTCCAGGCAGTGAGCTCAGAGATGGCACTTAGCCAAGCACTTCCCTTTCTTTGTTGGGACGGAGGCATTGTCTTAACAGGAGAAACCAACCACTCCATATACAAGCACCATGGTTAAGGGCAGGGGCTCCAAACCTTGGAGATTTCATAGACTAGTAATATTAGTAAAATAAAACTGGGTTTGGACAGAAGTCATAATCTTTTCATTTTACCAATTAAGACCTTGTCATTCTCCTCTTCCTACTAATATTAATAACAGAAATAATATCTAAAGCTTATAGAGAAAGATTAGCATGTACCATATACTATTCTCAATCTTTCAATGAATTACCTGATATTATCCTCACAAAAATCATATTCAGTAGGCATTGTCGTTTTCCCCCATTTTGGAGGCAAGGAAATTGACAAAAAGAAACGTTTTGTAACTTACTCCTGACTCTGCTGAAAACCATTATAGTATATTGTCTCTCGTGTGTGTTTGATAAAAGATATTTTTAAAAGAAACCATCAAAGTACTTCCCTGGTGGTCCAATGGTTAAGACTCTACACTTCCACTGCAGGGGGCATGGGTTCAATTCCTGGTTGGGGAGCTAAGATCCTGAGTGCCACAGGGTGTGGCAAAAAAAAAAAAGAAGAAGAAGAAGAAAAGAAAAAAATTAACCATGAAGCACAGCCAGAGGCCCTGATCTCAGAATTTAGGAATAACCAACTAAAAGCACAGATGGTTCAGGGTTTGTCTTGGGAAAAGCAAATGCTGTCTCTCTCTCTTTCTCTCTCTCTCTCTCTTTTTGCAGTTTAATGTGAAAGTACTAATATGTGCTTTGAGAAGTAAACGTCTAGATAAATACTGAGACCTAAACCCAGTGACTGGCACATAAGAACACAGTACATACCAGCTGCGACGTTTATCATTGTAATTCCTTGTGGCACAACCCTGCAAACCAACCTCTTGCTGGGATGAAACTGACCAAGGCAACTCTAGAGACTTCCTGTTACTGAGGTCAGGTAAGTTTCTGTAACTGACGACACCCTCCTTCCCTCAGCTGTCTCCAATTTCCCCTCCTTGAATGAACTGAAGCAGAGGAGTTTTACTTCCCATTGATTGATATTGCTGTTGCCATCAGTTCTGTTTAATTGCTCAGTGGAGTCGGACTCGTTGCAATTCACGGACTGCCGTAACCGGGCTTCCCTGTCCATCAAGAACTCCTGGGGCTTGCTCAAATTCATGTCCATCAAGTCGGTGATGTCCCCTTCTCCTCCTGCCTTCAATCTTTCCCAGCATCAGGGTCTTTCCAATGAGTCAATTCTTCCCATCGGGTGGCCAAAGTATTGGAGCTTCAGCTTCAGCATCAGTCCTTCCAATGAATATTGAGGACTGATTTCCTTTAAGATTGACTGGTTTGACCTCTTTGCTGTCCAAGGGATTCTCAAGAGTCTTCTCCAACATCACAGTTCAAAAGCATCAATTCTTCAGTACTCAGCTTTCTTCACAGGCCAACTGTCACATCCACATATGACTACTGGAAAAACCAGAGCTTTGACTAGATAGGTCTTTGGCAGCAAAGTAATGTCTCTGCTTTTTAATATGCTGTCTAGGTTGGTCAGCGCTTTTCTTCCAAGGAGGAAGCGTCTTTTAATTTCATGGCTGAAGTTACTATCTGCAGTGGTTTTGGAGCCCCAAAAGATAAGTTTGTTACTGTTTCCATTGTTTCCCCATCTATGTGCCATGAAGTGATGGCATGCTCTTCCTTTTTTGATTGTTGAGTTTTAAGCCAGCTTTTTCACTCTCCTCTTTGACTTTCATCAAGTGGTCTTTAGTTCCTCTTCACTTTCAGCCATAGGGGTGGTCATCTGCATATTTGAGGTTATTGATATTTCTCCTGGCAATCTTGATTCCAGCTTGTGATTCATCCAGCCTGGCATTTCGCAGGATGTACTCTGCATATAAGTGAAATAAACAGGGTGACAATCTACTCGTTTCCCAATTTGGAACCAGTTTATTGTTCCATGTCTGGTTCTAACTGTTGCTTCTTAATCTGCCTACAGATGTCTCAGGAAGCAGGTAAGGTGGTCTGATATTCCCATCTCTCGAAGAATTTCCCACAGTTTGATGTGATCCACACAGTCAAAGGCTTTGGCATAGTCAATAAAGCAGAAGTAGATGTTTGTCTGGAATCCGCTTGCTTTTTCTATGATCCCACGGATGTCGGCAATTTGATCTCTAGTTCCTCTGCCTTTTCTAAATCCAGCGTGAACATCTGGAGGTTCTCAGTTCACATACGGTTGAAGCCTAACTTGGGGAATTTTGAGAAATAACATTGCTAGCATGTGAGATGAGTGCAACTGAGTGGTAGTTGGAACACTCTTTTGCATTGCCTTTCTTTGAGATTGGAATGAAAACTGACCTGTTCCAGTCCTGTGGCCACTGCTGAGTTTTCCTAATTTGCGGGTGCATTCAGTGCAGCACTTTCACAGCATCATCTTCAGGATTTGAAATAGCTCAGCTGTTGCCATAGCAGCACTCAAACTTTCCATCTGAAAACCCTAGGAAACAGGGAGTCATAAACTCCTTCTGAGGCTTCTGCTGCAGCTGCTTGCAGGTTGGATGGCCACTCAGGTATTTATTTATTTTTCATTGAAGGATAATTGTTTTACAGGATTCTGTTGGTTTCTGCCCAACATCAACATGAATCAGCCATAGGTGTACATATGTCCCCTCCCTCTTGAATCTCCTTCCCACTTCCCTCCCCATCCCACCCCTCTAGGTGGTTACAATGCCCCTGTTTGAGTTCCCTGAGTCATACAGCAAATTCCCAATGACTATCTACTTTACATATGGTAATATATGGTTCCATGTTCCTCTCTGTATGCATCATGCCTTCACTAAGGTATTGAGGGTTAGTAAGAGAGGGCTCCTCAAAAGTCATCGGCAGTGGTTCTCCCCATTCATCACCCAGACCCCAAACTTGACCATGCTCTTGACCTTTCACACCCATTCTGCCAAATAGCCTCTCATCAGGAAGGTAAAGGGAGAAAAGGAACTAGGAAAGGACAGGGCGTGCTGCTGTGCTAAGTCGATTCAGTCGTGTCCAACTCTCTGTGACGCCATGGACTGTAGCCCAGCAGGTTCCTCTGTCCATGGGATTCTCCAGGCAAGAATATTGGAGTGGGTTGCCATGCGTTCCTCCAGGGCATCTTCCTGAGCCAGGGATGGAACCCCAGTCTCTTGTGTCTCTGGGAGAGTTCTTTACCCCTAGCACCACCTGGGAAAGGCCCTTAGGAGAGAGGATCAAGAATGATTTCTCTCACTCATATGTGAGGATAAAATCCCAGCCTTTTCCTTCTCATGTTGGAGCACGGGGCTCCACGAGGGGGTTCTAAATAGGACCTTTCCATAAACAAACACCCTGCCTCATTGGCTTGGCCTTGGACGTCTTGGATTTGGCTCCAAGTCAATTCATCAAAAGCCATCCTTTTACCAAAAGTCAAGACACAATGACCAAATGAACAAGTGGGTCACTCTTTGAAGGATTAAGTTATTATATGTGACTAATGTGCCAGAGCTTACCAAACTTACTGACCTACCAAAAACTTTGTTGTTTTATGTATTTATTTCAACTTGCTACGTAACATACAAAAACGCACATATTTAATGTATATATTTTGACAAGTTTGGACATATATACTGGAGAAGACAATGGCACCCCACTCCAACTCTTGCCTGGAAAATCCCATGGAGCCTGGTAGGCTGCAGTCCAAGGGGTTGCTAAAAGTCGGACACGACTGAGTGACTTCACTTTCACTTTTCACTTTCGTGCATTGGAGAAGGAAATGGCAACCCACTCCAGTGTTCTTGCCTGGAAAATCCCAGGGACGGGGGAGCCTGGTGGGCTGCCGTCTATGGGGTCACACAGTTTCGGACATGACTGAAGAGTCTTAGCAGCAGTAGCAGTAGCAGGATATATGTACAAAACCATGATACCATCACAATGTTCTTATTTGTTTGAAGAGAAGAAATAATCTGTTTAAAATATTCTACTTATTTATTTTTCCGCGCTGGGTCTTTGCTGTGGCAGGAGAGATCTTCCATTTCATTGCAGTGTGGGGGCTCTTTAGTTGCAGCATGTGAACTCTTAGTTGCTGGGTGTGGCATCCAGCTCCTTGACCAGTGTTCCAACCCGGGCCTCCAGCATTGGGACTGCAGAGTCCCAGCCACTGAACCACCAGAGAAGTCCCAATGCTGTTATTTTTAAATCCAGAGTTTAATGCGGTTTTCTTTGGGCAAATTGGCATGGCCAAGGGCTGGAGAGAGCCAGTTCCATAAGGTTCTGGGCCTGGACACTCCCCCTCCCCATTCTTTAGTCCCTCCTTCCTCTGGGATAGGCAACTGGAGAAGACTCTCTTCCTCTGCCAGCAAATGATCCCCTCCCCCACCCCAACCCCCAGCTACAACCCCAACCCCCAACTTGGCTGATGGCCTGCTCCTTCTCCTCACATACCCTTTCCTGGGTGGTTTCTACCTGGGAATTCCATTTGAAGAAGAAAGGCAAGGTCTTCCTGCTTCTCTTAAATAATGTGATTATCCTGCATCAGTGCTCAGGGACCACCCCTCCTGGCTTGAGGCAGCACTCAACCAAGAGCCTTCTTTGCAGTATTAAATTAGCTGGAACCCAGGTTCTCCCCAGGATGTTGAAGGTGACAAAATATATCTGAAGGCCACATGATCAACTCTGAGCTGGGGAAGGAGGGCTAAGTTTTCCACCTCTGGGAGAGGGGAAATGTCTCACACTGGCCTAGACAGAGTTTCCTCTTGCATTTCCTCTACAGAGCCAGGAACTCCCCCTGCTGCTGGAGTGGTTTCCATCTGCGCCCCCACCCCACCCCGCATATCCTCTGCAAAAGGGAAGGTGGTGAACAGAACTGGGAGAGAACCAGATGAACACCCAGCTCCCTCTCCTCCATAAAGCCCTATGAGCAGCCCCTGTAAAAGTGGCCCTTGGGGTCCTTGCCTCTGGGAACACACTCTCCTTCCTTGGAGACTCAAGCGACCCGTCTTGCACATCTAGGTGGTCCCAGTGGTGCAGGGTGGGGGAAGGACGGGTGTTGGAGATGAGGGTGGAAGCGAATGGATGGGTCTCGGTACACCCCTCCTGGGCACGTGGGAAACTTCAGAGATGTGTGTGGCTTACTGATGGTGACTGTGGAGCAGCAGTTTCCATCAGATGCACTAACCCCATGTGACACACAGAACAAATATGCAGAGAATTCACTACTTTATTGAAAACACAGAAAACGGGCCCTAAAATAGTGGGTCAGTGACTCAGCATGTGTATGTAAGACACATGGCAGGCACTTGGCGGGCCCTGTGTGCTTGATGCTGAGGTATCGGAACTTCAATCTGGCTCAAAGGCACTTTCGACAAAGCTGTCATGGAGACCATTCAAGAGGAAACGGGGCTACAGAAAGGCCACCGGTGGTAGGGGACCAGGCAAGGCCGTGAGGGCAGCCGGAGTGAATGGAGGCTGGTAGAATCCAGGGCAGAGGAGGCAGAAACAGAGGGGGTAAGGGCAGCATGGGCATCAAGGGTGGCACGGGTGGCATCAAGGGGGGCACGGGCGGCAAGGGCATCACGTCCAGGGGCATCGGCTCCAGAGGGACCCAGACCCAATCCGGCTCCTGAACGAGGACGGTGTTGCAGGGTCCACCCCTGTTGCTGACCACACGGTGGGCCGGGAGCAGGGGCGGCGCATCTCTGAACCTCAGTGCTCTCTGATATTTCCTCCACTTGGCCCTTCTATGATTAAACCACACCTCCAGTCAGAGAGAAAAAGGGGGCTGGGTTAGTACATGGACCAGTTAATGTCAGACAGGAAAAAACGGAGCAGGGAAATCTTGGTGACTTGAAGATGGGAAACTACACCAGGAGAAGAAGCTATTTCCTTCTGGTTAAAATTTTTTAGGACATTTACTTAAAGGCCGTCCCATCAGCCCCCCTACCCCCCACCCCCAGCAAGTGAGCACTGATGATGTGCCTGGCTCTGGACTGGCTTCTCGCCTTGTCTCTCCTCCCACCTATTACTATTCGTGCCACTAACGCCACTCACTAGGCAGGCGCACCTTCGTGATGGGGGAAGTTGAGCACATGATAAAGTGGGTGCCTTTTAAAATCATACTGAGAGGAACGGGACCCATTTTGAATGACCCATCTTTGGTGCACAGTAAATAATCAATAGGCATGGGCTGGGTTTGTAAATAAAAGCTGTCCTCAGGGACTGCTGCGACGGTTATAGAGACGGAGCTGGTGTTGCCAGTGAGGTTTGGTCGTGGGGGCCCAGGGACTCTGTGGCTCGTCTGCTGACACCAGTGGAGTGCAAGCCCTGGACACAGCCTCAGTACCAGACTGCAGATCACAGAGGTTTAGACTGCTGCTGCTTAGTGGCTTCAGTCCGTCCGACTCTGGGCGACCCTATGGACTGCAGCCTGCCAGGCTCCTCTGTCCGTGAAACAAAGTCGGCCCAAAGTGACTAACATTCTTAAAATCTCGGCCGGCCAAGAGATGGCGGAGAGGACGCAACCACTGTTGCCTTTCTCAGCTCTGCACTCTCCACCCTGCCCCGCCCTCCAAATTTGCCCAGGCTCAGGACCCAGTCAGCTCCCTCTGCTCTGGGTGCGGCTGCAGGACCTTGGACCAGAGTCTCTCGTGCCCAGCACAGCCCTGCTCTCTAGGTGCTGCCTCTCAACCAGGAGAGCCTCATTGTTCCCTCAGGATTAAGGCAAGAGCATGCAACCTGCACATTAGGAAGAGAATTGATAAACACGTAGGTCAGGATTCACCAAATGGCTCCTTCCGAAATATGAGCCAACTTTCAACAACTGAAAGAAAAACCTGTGCTGTGGGTGCCACTGCTCCCTCAGCATCCCACTTGTTGGAATTACATCATATTTAATGTTTTTGGATGTTTTCACTCTGCAAGTTTTACATGAAACCAAAGGCCTCCTCTCTCTATCGCCTCATTTTTCCTCTCCCATCTTAGTATCTGGGCCCTTCTGATGCATGAATAGGTAGTCTTAAGGAGCCACATTAATAAAGCTCACTTTGGAGGTGGGGGGATAGAGTGTACCAGGGATCAAATCTGCATAAAGATAAACAAAATGCAAAACTGGCTAACTGAAGTGCTGGCGGCTACTACTTCCATATTCCCTGTATTGCTTTCATAGAGTAACTCTTGCTGTATGTGAAAACAAGGGGAGGTGTGCATTAAATATTTCTTTGGGAAGTTCGTGCCATAGAATTTGGAAATAGATGGGAACATTCTCTCTTTTCCCTTATTTGTTTCCTGTGGGTCCTGTTCCCCTTCAGAACTCCATTAAGAGACCACTATGTAAACCCCGGAGAAGCATGTCACCAGGTTTTCTCTCCCAGTGAGCTTGCTTTGCCTTCATGAGAGAGCAGAGGACGGGGCCTCCCAAGCCCTGGCCAGACCTGACTGTGAGCCCAGCCCCTGGCCTTAGGCTCCCAGCCTTGCTTTGCAGACTCCCACCCCCACCCCCACCCACATCCCCACCCCCACCCCCACCCCGACCAGGTCTGCAGCCCGCATCCTTCACTGCCCTCACACAGGGGCTCGGCAGCAAAGCGAATAATAAAACCTTCCTGATTTTTCTTCCTTCCTTTCTTAATTTTCTACTTTGAAAAAATATTCCCTTGATACAACTTACTCTGTTCAAAGAACAAATATTCAGTTTCTGTGCCTGGAGGTACCAAGTAAATGGGCAAGTACTTCAAATTAACACAAGTAAACTACTGGCTGAGAGCCATGGACCATGGGCCATCAGGGAGAAATTCTTCAAAACCAATCCCTGAAAACAGTATGAAAAGGGCAGAAAAAAATCCTTACACATTAGAAATTGCTCAAAATAATATTCACTCATACATCTGGTAGTTTCATAATGTTACATATATGCAGTATCTCCAATAAATATAGTAATAATGCCCAATTTTCAAAGACTCAACTTAAAATATATATATATATATATATATATATATATATACATATTTCAACAAATTCCTAAGGGTTGCAAACCTTTCCTTCATCTCCAACATAATGCACAACCTTCTATGTTAGCAATGTTTTCAGGCTGCACTTCAAACAATTTGAGAAAATTAAAATTTACAGCTGAAACTCTACACTGTTGTGAGTGTGAGTATGTGTGTGCTCAGTTGTGTCTGACTCTTTGCAACCCCACAGAGCCTGCCAGGCTCCTCTGTCCACGGTATTTTCCAGGCAAGAATACTGAAGCAGGTTGCCATTTCCTACTCCAGGAGGTCTTCCTAAAATAGGGATGGACCCCACGTCTCTTGTGTCTCCTGCGTTGCTCTACCAAACACACAAAAACAACAGCAGGAGGATCCGGCACTTGGAATTTTAAATCATGCCCCTCCCCATCAGTCTCAGCTAAACTAAACGTACGTTTGTTGCTCATATGTTGCGTCCTGAGGTGAATTATTCCCTTATCGAAATGCCTAAATATTTGAAAATTCACTCCTTGCAGAAAGAGCTGATGCCTGGCTTAAATATTTTAAAAAATTTACTATACATGGACCCCCTTGCATGCTTACTCGCTCAGTCGTGTCTGACCCTTTGTGACCCCATGGACTGTAGCCCACCAGGGCCCTCTGTCCATGGGGACTCTCCAGGCAAGAATATTGGAGTGAGTTGCCACTCAAGGGGTGGACCCCCTTAAAACCCAGCTATTTGGTGCATTAATTTGAATAATTCCCAAGTCAGACTCAGTCCCAACATGAGTCCACAGAGAATTGCCCCCTAAAGGATATCAGTGTTAGAAAGAGTTTACTTTACTGAAGAGGTATCTATTCTGGCCCCAAAGTCCAGAAGTTCCAATCTTACTTTCCAAACATAGTGAAGGCTACAAAAACAAACCAATCTGAGAATGTCCAGGACAAGGTATCCAGTTCCCAAAGTGGGTTTTAGAATGGCTGTTACGCCAAACTGCTTTTTTCCAGTTTACTCACCTGCATTCTATCTTCAGTCACTCCCATGCGTCTTGCAAGCTCCTGTCTGAGGGGGAAGAATTACAAATATTCAGCACTTGACATTATGCATGAAATGAAATGTATGTTGTACATTTCTCACTATTTAAGATATTTACTCAGAGAGTAGCCAAGATAACAGCATAAGAAAACTCTGAGCTTACTTCCTCCCTTGGGCACACCAAAATTACAACTATATACAGAGAAGTTATTGATGAGAATGACCTGAAAGATGAGCAGACAAGATCTTCCACAACTACAGATATGAAGAAGGAGACACAATAAGATGGACAGGAAGGGTGGAGAAGGGGTATAGTCAAGACTCACACCCACAGGTCGGCAACCCGTATGTCCTGGGCTTAGTCGCTCAGCTGTGTCCCACTCTTTGGGACGCCATGGACTGGATCCCACCAGGCTCCTCTGTCCATGGGGATTCTCCAGGCAAGAAAACTGGATTGGATTGCCAAGCCCTCCTCCAGGGGATCTTCCCAACCCAGGAGTCAAACCCAGGTCTCCTGCATTGCAGGTGGATTCTTAACCATCTGAGCCACCAGGCAACCAGTATACAGGAGGATAGAAGTCAATGGCAACCCACTCCAGTATTCTTGCCTGGAGAATCCCATGGACGGAGAAGCCTGGTAGGCTACAGTCCACAGGGTCCCAAAGAGTCGGACACGACTGAGCGATGTCACTTACTTACTTACTTAATTATAATTGAAGAGATTCACCACAAAAAGCACGGTGTCTGAGCACACTAGATTTCCTAGCCTGGGGTCCTGAGCTGGGAAGATAAGCCCTCGGAACATTTGGCTTTGAAGGCCAGCAGGGCTTCCTTTCAGGAGATCCAGGAGCTGTGAGAAACTGAGACTCCAGTCTGAAAGGGTGAACCCCAAATGTCACATGCTCCGGGACCCAGGGCAGAAGCAGTGATTTGAAAGGAGCCTCGATCAGACCTACCTGTTGATCTGGAGAATCTCCTGAAGAGGCAAGAAACAACTACAGCTTACCCTGGGGACACAGATGCTGGCAGCAGCCATTTTAAGGTGTTTGTTGGACCGTGAGCACTCTGCTGCTGGCAAGGGCCAGTTTGAAATCCTCCCTCTAGATTATTAGTATTGTGACCCAGCCCTCCCCCCAGTCTATTGGCACTAATCCTGGCACACCCCAAACCAAGCCGCTAGCCAGGCAGGGTCACAGCCTCACTCAGCAACAAGTCATTTGCCATAGGAGCTTCTGAGTCCCCAGTCACCCAAGAACCACGCTTGCCCACCAGAGGTCCCAGGACCCAGCCCCAAACACCGGTGGGCCAGCAGCCTATGCACTAGGCAATGCCTGGTAACCACCAGACCAGGGGTCCACCCATGGTACTCAGCCCACCACAATGGAAGGGCTCATGCAGCCCATATAGAAAGCACTCCTGGAGCATATAGCTCTGATGACCAGAGGAAGTGACAGAGTGTATTTAATGTGACCAAAGGGGGAAAATCTACAGCAAAGAATACTCTACCTGGAAAAGCTATCATTCAGAGTTGAAGAAGAGATAAAGACTTTTAGAGACAAGTAAAAGTTAAGTGTTCAACAGCACAACACATGCTTTACAAGAAATGTTAAAAGAACTTGTCTAAACAAAAAATAAAAGGCTATTAACACAAATAAAAAAGAATAAAAAGTAAAGTTATACGCTTTTACACAGCAAAGGAAGCCATAAAGAAAACGAAAGTCCACAGGTTTACAAAATAGAACAAAGTATTCATGAATGATGCAATCGGCATGAGCTAAATTTTCAAAATATGCAAACAGCTCATACAACTCAATAACAACAACAAAAACAACCCAATCAAAAAAATGAGAAGACCTAAATAGACATTTCTCCAAAGAAGACATGTGTGCGTGTGTGGGCACATATGTGCTCTATCGTGTCCAACTCATTGTGAATGTATGGGACTGTAGCCCCAGGACAAGAATCCATGTGGTCACAAAGAGTTGGACACAAATGTGCGCACACACAGACGTGTCTTCTTTGGAGAAATCTCTGTTTTGGTCTTCTGCCCCTTTTTTGATTGGGTTGGGTTTTTGTTGCTGTTGTTATTAAGTTGTATGAGCTATTTCTGTAGTTTGGAAATTATGCCCAGACATTTTTTCATAGAAGTCATATAGATGGCCATCAAGCACATGAAAAGATTCTCAACACTGCTCTTCCCACATCTGGGCATATATCTAGAAAAGAGCAAAATTCTAATTAAAAAAGATACACATACACCGATGTTCATAGTGGCACTGTTTACAACAGCTAAAACATGGAAGCACTCTAAGTGTTCATCAACAGATGAATGGATAAAGATGTGGTATGTATATACAATGGAATATTACTCAGCCATAAAAAGAAGGAAATTCTGCCATTTGTGACCATGTGGGTGCACCTGGATAGTGTTAGACAAAGTGAATTAATTCCAACAACGACAAACATTATAAGATACCTCTTACGTTCAGAATCAAAAAACAGTAAAATGAACTCTTTTACAAAACAGAAACAGACTCACAGAGGTAGAAAACAAATTTATGGTTACTGAGGAGAGAGAATAAATTGGGAGTATGGGATTAACAGATGCACACAACCATACATAAAATAGATAAACAAGAAGGATTTACCGCATAGCACAGGGAAGGTTATTCAGTATCTTATAATAAACTGTAATGGAAAAGAATGTGGAAGAGAATACATATACAAACATATGTATATGTAAGCATAACCGAATACACTAGCTATATAAACCTCATGGTAACCACAAACCAAAAATCTATAATGGACACACATACAACAAAAGAGAAAGGAATCCAAACATTACACTAAAGAAAGCCATCAAATCACAAAGGAAGAGAGCAAAGAAGAAGAAAAGAACAAAAAGAAAAGAATTAACAAAATGGCAGAAAATATATACCTATCAATAATTACTTTAAATATACATGGAATAAATGCTTCAATTAAAACACACAGACTGGCTGACTGGACACAGAAACAAATCCCACATACACACTGCCTACAGGAGTCTCCCTTCACATCTAAATACTCAGACAAAAAGTGAGAGGATGGAAAAAGGTATCCCATGCAAATGTAAATCAAAAGAAAGCTGGGGTAGCAACACTTGTATCAGATAAACTAGTCTTTCAAACAGAGACCATAACAAGAGAGAGACATTACATAACGAACATAGAATCAACTCAAGAAGATGTAACAACTGTAAATATATAGGCACCCAACATAAGAGCACCTATGTTGAGTACAGTAGGTACTAACAAACATAAAGGAGAAACTGACAGTAAACATGGTATTCAGGACTGTGACACCCCACTTACATCACCGGACAGATCATCCAGACAGAAAATCAATAAGAAAACACTGACCTCAAATGACATATTACACTTAATGGACTGATAGAGCATCCCATCCAAAAGCAGCAGAATACATGTTGACGTTTTAGGAATGTCGACATTTTAGGAATCAGTGAACTAAGGTGGACTGGAATGGGTGAATTTAGCTTGGATGACCATTATATCTACTACTGTGGGCAGGAACCCCTTAAAAGAAAAGGAGTAGCCATCACAGTCAACAAAGGAGTCCGAAAGGAAGTACGTGGATTAAATCTCAAAAACAACAGAATGATCTCTGTTCATTCCCAAGGCAAACCATTCAATATCACAGTAATCCAAGTCCATGCCCTGACCAGTAATGCTGAAGAAGCTGAAGTTGAATGGTTCTATGAAGACCTACAAGACCTTCTAGAACTAACAGCCCAAAAAAGATGTCCTTTTCATTATAGGGGACTGGAATGCAAAAGTAGAAAGTCAAGAGATACCTGGAGTAACAGTCAAATTTGGCCTTGGAGTACAGAATGAAATGGGGCAAAGGCTAACAGAGTTCTGCCAAGAGAATGCACTGGTCATAGCAAACACCCTCTTCCAACAACACAAAAGAAGACTCTACACATGGACATCACCAGATGGGCAATACCAAAATCAGACTGATTATATTCTTTGCAGCCAAAGACAGAGGAGTTCTATACAGTCAGCAAAACCAACACTGGGAGCTGACTGTGGCACAGATCATAAACTCCTTATTGGCAAATACAGACTTAAATTGAAGAAAGTAGGGAAAAGCACTACCCCATTCAGATATGACCTAAATTAAATCCCTTACAATTATACAGTGGAAGTGACAAATAGATTCAAGGGATTAGATCTGATAGACAGAGTGCCTGAAGATCTATATGGACAGAGGTTCATGATATTGTACAGGAGGCAGGGATCAAGATCATCCCTAAGGCAAAAAAATGAAAAAGGCAAGATGGTTGTCTGAGGAGGCCTTAGAAACAGGCTATGAAAAGAAGAGAAGGGAAAGGCAAAGGAGAAAATGAAAGATATACCCATTTGGATGCAGAGTTCCAAAGAATAGCAAGGTGAGATAAGAAAGACTTCCTCAGCAATCAATGCAAAGAAATAGAGGAAAACAATAGAACTGGAAAGACTAGAGCTCTCTTCAAGAAAATTAGAGGGGGCGGTCCTAAGATGGCGGAGGAATAGGACGGGGAGACCACTTTCTCCCCCACAAATTCATCGAAAGAACATTTGAGAGCCGAGCAAATTCCACAGAATAACTTCTGAATGCTAGCAGAGGACATCAGGCACCCATAAAAGCAGCCCATTGTCTTCAAAGGGAGGTAGGACAAAATATAAAAGATAAAAAGAGAGACAAAAGAGGTAGGGATGGAGATCCGGCCAGGCAAGGGAGTCTTAAAAAAGAGAGAAGCTTCAAAACACCAGGAAATACTCTCTCCGGCGGGTCTGTGGCGAGCCTTGGAATCTCAGAGGGCAAAATAACCGGGAGGAAAAATAAATGAATAATCAAAACCCACAGATTATGTGCCCAACAGCAACTCCCAGCGGTGCAACAGCCCAGATGCTCACATCCCCCACTAGCAAGCAGGGGAGGGACAGGGAGGAGTGGGCACCAGATAACCACGATGGTGTGATCACTCACCTGGAGCCGGACATCCTGGAATGTGAAGTCAAGTGGGACTTAGGAAGCATCGCTTCCTACAAAGCTAGTGTAAGTGATGGAATTCCAGTTGAGCTATTTCAAATCCTGAAAGATGATGCTGTGAAAGTGCTGCACTCAATATGCCAGCAAATTCGGAAAACTCAGCAGTGGCCACAGGACTGGAAAAGGTCCAATCCCAAAGAAAGGCAATGCCAAAGAATGCTCAAACTACCGCACAATTGCAGTCATCTCACACGCTAGTAAAGTAATGCTCAAAATTCTCCAGGCTAGGCTTCAACAGTGCATGAATGATGAACTTCCAACAAGAGATCAAAGAGCCAACATCCGTTGGATCATCAAAAAAGCAAGAGAGTTCCAGATAAACATCGATTTCTGCTTTAATGATTATGCTAAAGCCTCTGACTGTGTGGATCACAATAAACTGTGGAAAATTCTTCAAGAGATGGAAATGCCAGACCACCTGACCTGCTTCCTGAGAAATCCGTATGCAGGTCAGGAAGCAACAGTTAGAACTGGACACGGAGCAACAGACTGGTTTCAAATTGGGAAAGGAGTTTGTCAACGCTGTATATTGTCACCCTGCTTATTTAACTTATATGCAGAGTACATCATGAGAAACACCGGGCTGGATGAAGCACAAGCTGGAATCAAGATTGCGAGGAGAAATATCAATAACCTCAGATATGCAAATGATACCACCTTTATGGCAGAAAGTGAAGAAGAAATAAAGAGCCTCTTGAAGAAAGTGAAAGAGGAGAATGAAAAAGTTGGCTTAAAACTCAACATTCAGAAAATTAAGAACCTGGCATCTGGTCCCATCACTTCATGTCAAATAGATGAGGAAACAGTGCAAATGGTGGCAGACTTTATTTTTTGGGTCTCCAAAATCACTGCAGATGGTGATTGCAGCCATGAAATTAAAAGACGCTTGTTCCTTGGAAGAAAAGTTATGACCAACCTAGACAGCGTATTACAAAGCAGAGACATTACTTGGCCAACAAAGGTTCATCTAGTCAAAGCTCTGGTTTTTCCAGTAGGCATGTATGAATGTGAGAGTTGGATGATAAAAGCTGAGCGCAGAAGAATCAATGCTTTTGAACTGTGATGTTGGAGAAGACTCTTGAGAGTCCCTTGGCCTGCAAGGAGATCCAAGCAGCCCATCCTAAAGGAAATCAGTCCTGAATATTCATTGAAAGGACTGATGCTGAAGCTGAAACTCCAATACTTTGGCCACCTGATGGGAAGAACTGACTCATTGGAAAAGACCCTGATGCTCGGAAAGATTGAAGGCAGGAGGCGACGGGGATGAAAGAGGATGAAATGGTTGGATGGCGTCACCGACTCAATGGACGTAAGTTTGAGTAAATTCCGGGAGTTGGCGATGGACAGGGAGGCCTGGCGTACTGCAGTCCATGGGATTGCGAAGAGTCAAACACGACTGAGCAACTGAACTGAACTGAACAGAACACATTCTCATGTGCACACGGAACATTCTCCACAAAACAAGTCTCAGTACATTTAAGAAAACTGAAATGGTATCAAGCATCTTTTCCAACTACAATGCTGTGGGACTAGAAATCAACTACAAGGAAAAAAGCTTAAAAAAACACAAACACATGGAGGCTAAACAAAATGCTACCGAACAATGAATGAGTCATTGAAGGAAAAAAAAAAAAAAAACGGCAACAAACGAAAATGAAAACACAATAATCCAAAATCTATGAGATGCACTAAAAGCAGTTTTCAGAGGGAGGTTTGTAGTAATTCAAGCTTTCCTCAGGAAATAAGAAAAATCTCACATAAGCAACCTAACTGCACACCTAAAGGAACTAGAAAAAGGAGAACTAACAAAGCCCAAAGTTAGTACAAGGGGGAAATCACAAAAATCAGAGAAGAAATAAATGAAATATATTTTATAATATATAAAATAGCAATGCAAATCAGAGTTGATTCTTTGAAAAGGTAAATAAAATTAATAAATCTGTAGCCAAACTCATCAAGAAAAAGAGGGTCCAAATCGATAAAATCAGAAATGAAAAAGAAAGTTACAATCAACACCACAGAAATACAAAGGATCATAAGAGACTACTATGAACAATTAATTAGACATCAGTAAAATGGATAACCTAGAAGAAATTAACAAATTCCTAGAAATGTCTAGTCTACCTAGACTGGAGCAAGAAGAAATAGAAAATTTGAACAGATCAATTACTAGTAATGAAACTGAATGGGAAAATTAAAAAGGATGTATTTATTTTACAGCAGCAGGAATACAGCCAATATCTTATAATAACTTTAAATGAAGAATAATCTATAAAAATTTTCAGTCCGTATGTTGCACATCTGAAACTAATAGAATATTTGAAATCAACTACACCTCAATAAAACAGACATCACTAATCACAAGAGAAATGCAAACCAAAACTACAATGAGATATCACCTCACACATGTCAGAATGGCTATCATCAAAAAGACTACAAATAACAAATGTTGGTAAGCTTGTGGAGAAAAGAGAACACTTGCACACTGTTGGTGGGAATGCAAATTGGTGCAGCCACTGTAGAAAACAGTATGGAGGTTTCTCAAAAAGTTAAAAACAGAACTACCGTATGACCCCGAAATTTCAATCCCGGGTATATATCTAAAAAAAAAGAAAAACTAACCCCAAAAGATACATGCACCCCAATGTTCATACCAGCATTATTCACGACAGCCAAGATATGGAAGGAACGTAAGTGTCCATCAACATAGGCATGGATAAAGAAGATATGGTATATACATACAACAGAATACTACTCAACATTAAAAAGAATGAAATTTTGCCATCTGCAACAACATGGATGGACTTGGAGGGTATTATGCTCAGTGAAATAAATAAGTAGGACAGAGAAAGGCAGATGGTGTATGATGCCACTTATATGTGGAATCTAAAACTGAAAACAAACTATTGAATATAACCAAAAAAGAAGCCTCACAGATATAGAGAATAACCTAGTGGTTACCAGTGAGGAGAGACAGGAGAGAGGGACAAGATAGGGGTAGTGGATTGATACGTACAAACTACTATGTATAAAATAAATAAGCTACAAGGATACCTTGTACAGCACAGGGAATACAGCCAGTATTTCATAAGAACTATAGTGGAGTACAACCTTTAAAAATTGCGAATCACTATGTTGTACACCTAAAACATATAATATCGTATATCAACTATTCCTCAATTTTTTAAAAAAGATAACTTTAAAGTCTCCACCAAAAATCTATTAGAACTAATAAATGAATTCAGTACAGTTTCAGGATTCAAGATTAATATACAGAACTGTGTTGCTTTTTTTCTATACACTTAATAATAAGCTATCAGAGAAAGCAAGAAAACAATCCCATTTAAAATAGCATTGAAAAGAGTAAAATTTGAAATAGCATTAAAAAGAATACCTAAGAATAATCTTAACCAAGGAGGTTTGGTTTCACCAAAGGAAGTGAAATAAACTTTCACCAAGTGAAAGACCTATACTCTGAAAACTATAAAACACTGCTGAAGGAATTTAAAAATTATACAAAGAAATGGAAAGATAATCTATGTTCTTGGATTGGAAGAATTGATATCACTAAAATATCCATACAACCCAAAGCAATCTACAGATTTAATGCAAGCCCTATCAAAATACATGACAGGGAAGGAAATTTAAAAAAAGAGGGGCTATGTGTATATGTATAGCTCATTCATTTTGCTTTACTGGAGAAACTAATACAACATTGTAAAGCAACTATACTCCAATAAGAAATAATTAAAAAAACAAAAAGAACCTACAAAAAAGTGAAATACATGACATTGTTTACCCAACAATAAATTCACCCAAAGAATAAATAATCCTGAGATTTATGTGAAACCACAAAGGACCCCCAAATGGCCAAAGTCATCTTGAGAAAAAAGAACAAAGCTAGAGGTTTCACACTCCCTGGCTTCAGACTATACCACAAAGCTATAGTCATCAATGCACTTCCCTGGCAGTCCAGTGGTTAAGACACCTGACACTGCCCTTTCACTACAGGGGGCTTGGGTTCGATCCCTGGTCAGAGATGATTCTGAATGCCATGGGGTGTAGCAAAAAAAAAAAAAAAACTCAATATGGTACTGGCATTAAAAACAGGCACACAGATCACGAGAACAGACTAGAAAGCTCAGAAATAAACCCAAGTACTTATCGTCAATTAATCTATGACAAAGCAGGTAAGAATATACAACAGGGAAAACAGTCTCTTCAGTAAGTGGTGCTAGGAATACTGCACAGCTGCATGTAAAAGAAATTAGAACATTTTCTCACAGAACATTAAAAAATAAGCTCAAAATGGATTAATGACCTAAATGTAAGCCTACCAGGCTCCTCCCTCCATGGGATTCTCCAGGCAAGAGTACTGGAGTGGGTTGCCATTTCCTTCTCCAGGGGATCTTCCCGACCCAGGGATCGAACCCAGGTCTCCCGCATTTCAGGCAGACGCTTTAACCTCTGAGCCACCAGGGAAGCCCAAATGTAAGACTAGATACTATGAAACTCCTAGAGGAAAACAGGCAGAACACTCTTTGACATGAATCACAGCAATACTTTTTGGGATCTGTCTCCTAAGGCCAAAAAAAAAAAAAAAAAAAAAGCAAAAACAAACAAATGAGATCTAATTAAACTTAAAAGCTTTTTGCACAGCAAGGGAAACCATACACAAAACAAAAGGACAACCTACTGGATGGGAGAAAATTTTTGTAAAGGATATTACTGACAAGGACTTAATATCCAATTTTTACAAAAACAGGTCGGGCTTCCCTCATAGCTCAGTTGGTAAAGAATCCACCTGCAATGCAGGCGACCCTGGTTCTATTCCTGGGTTGGGAAGATCTGCTGGAGAAGGGATAGGCTACCCACCCCAGTATTCTTGGGCTTCCCTTGTATGGCCCAGCTGGTAAAGAATCCACCTGCAATGCAGAAGACCTGGGTTCGAGCCCTGGATTGGGAAGATCCCCTGTAGAAGGCAAAGGCTACCCGCTCTAGTATTCTGGCCTGGAGAATTCCATGGACTGTATAGTCCATGGGGTCACAGAGTCGGACACGACTGAGTGACTTTCACTCCACTTCATACAACTCAGTATCAAAAAACAAAGAACCTGATGCAAAAATGGGCAGAAGACCTGAATAGACATTTTGCCAAAGAAGATACACAGATGGCCAACAGACATATGAAAAAAAAAAACAAAAAGCTCAACACTGTTAATCGTCAGAGAAACGCAAATCAAAACCATAATGAGATCACCTCATACCTGTCAAATGGCTATCATCAAAAGGATAACAAATGTTGGCAAGGATGTGGAGAAAAGGGAATCCTACACTGTGGGAATGTAAACTGGTGCAGCCACTATGGAAAACAGTATGGAGGTTTCTCCAAAAGACTAAAAGTAGAACTATCGTTCGATCCAGCAATTCCACTCTTGGGTAAATATCAAAGAAAACGAAAACAGTAATTCAAAATGATATTTGCACCTCAATGTTCACAGCAGCATTATTTACAACAGCCAAAATATGAAAGCAACCTAAGTGCCCAGTAACAGATACATGGATAAAGAAGATGATACAATGGAATACTTCTCAGTCATACAAATGAATGAAATTATGCTATTTGTAACAATGTGGATGGACCTAGAGAGTATTATGTTTAGTGAAATAAGTCAGACACAGAAAGACAAACACTGTATGATTTCACTTACATGTGGAATCTAATACATGAAACAAATGAACAAATGTAACTAAACAGAGACAAAATTATATATACAGAGAAAAAAAAACAAAAAACAGGTGGTTGTCTGAAAGGAGGGGTGGGGGGAGGAGAGAAATAGGTGAAGGAGATTAAGAGGTAAAAACTTCCAGTTGAAAAATAAATGAATAACTGGTATGAAATGTACAGTGTGGGGAATATAGTCAATAATTACAGAATATCTTTTATGGTGACAGACTCATGGTGATCATTTTTACATGTATAGAGATAATGAATCACTATGTTGTAGAACAGGAACTAACATACTGTTGTAGGTCAATTATACTTCAAAAGGAAACAAACTAAAAAAAGAGAGATTAGATTGGTGCTTACCAGAGGGAGTCAGGTGGGGGACCTGGGTGAAGGCAGTCAAAAGGTATAAATGAGATATAGGCAGTTCTAGACACCCAAATCAAGGGGCATCTTGAGTTTGACACTTGAGAAAGGGAGAAATTGGGCTGATTCTTAGAATTATCACACAGCAAAAGCCAACCGAACTTGGAGTAATCTGAACAAACTGAACAGAAAATACTGAGCCAAAGTTGATGCTATTCACCATCCCTTCTCAATAAATCATCTACCACCATGGAGGTTTCCATGATATGGTTTGCCTACAGCCTCTCCAATCAGTCCTTCTCTGTCTCTTGCAAATTTCTGTCACTCTTTCAATATGCCCTAGCTCAGTGAGTATACCACCTGCCATTCAGTTGGGCAAATCAGAAATTCAGATCTTTTTCTTAATCATTTCCTTTTACTCCTATGTCCAAACTACCATGAACTGCTATCAATTTACCTTCTAAATACCTCTTTAACCTGTTCACTTCTATCCATTACCACTACCTGGACCAACACACCATCACCTCTGGCCTTGCCTACTGAACAGCCTCCTAAGATCAAATCTCAGCCACATCCCAGCTGTGTGGATCTTGGGCAAGTCTCTTCACGTCTCTGGGCTTCAGTTTTTTAACAGGTGAAGCGGGGATAAAAAACAGTAGCTACCACATTCACATAGGGTTGTGAAGAGTCAATGACAATCTGTAGAAAACCCTTTAGGACCAGTGCTTAACACAGTAAGCGCAACGTAAATGATAGCTTTTAAAATTTTATCTGCATTCACAGACACTCAGCAATCCATTCATTCTCCACCCTGTAGCTTGCTTTAGGGACAATTCTACCTCAGGCACAAACTTTAAGGGTAACTAAAAATTCAGTAATTAAGATAAAGGATCTTTTAACGTAGTATTCCCTGGTGGCTCAGAGGGTAAAGCGTCTGCCTGCAATGCAGGAGACCTGGGGTCGATCCCTGGGTCAGGAAGATCCCCTGGAGAAGGAAATGGCAACCCACTCCAGTACTCTTGCCTGGAAAATCCCATGAACAGAGAAGCCTGGTAGACTACAGTCCATGGGATCGCAAAGAGTCGGACACGACTGAGCGACTTCACTTTCACTTTTCTTTCAATGTAGTATTTGGGCTTCCCTGGTGGCTCAGCTGGTGAAGCATCCTCTTGCAATGCGGGAGACCTGGGTTCAAAAGATCCCCTGGAGACGGGAACTGCTACCCACTCCAGTATTCTGGCCTAGAGAATTCCATGGACTATACAGTCCATGGGGTCCCAAAGAGTCTGACACGACTGAGCGACTTTCACTTTCACTTTCACGTTCAATGTAGTCTTTACGTTAATGCAAATATAATCCATGAATAACTGATGACGAATATTTCAAATCAAAGTAGAATCCAACCGCGCACGTACTCCACCATGCCTCAGGCGACTCATTTGTTAACTGTGGGCCGACAGTTTCCCCACGTGACTTATTCAAACTCCCCACCGTAATACTGCCTCGATCCCCACCGGGCAGAGGAGCCCCCGCCCCCGCCCCAGGCCCCGGGGTTTTCAACTCCGGAGCTGAGGACAGGGACCCGCTCGCCTCAGCCGGCGCCCCCAGAGCTGCCCGCTTACTGCATGGCCGCATCGAGATACGGAGTGCGGTGGAAAACTCCCTCCAGCTCCCGCAGCTGCTCCAGCGTGAAGGTGTGCCGGGAGACTCGGTGGCGCCTGTCTGCCGCCTTCCGAACCTCGACGGCGGCTCCCGGGCGCTGCTCCTCCCCGCCCTTCTCTCCGTCTTCGCCGCCGCCCGCGCCCGCCTCAGCCTCTACCTCAGCCTTGGCCTCGCGGCTTTCCCCATCCGGGGGGCCCGCATCTCCCGCGCCCACATCGCCGCCTTCCTTTTCTTCTCCTTCTTCATATCCCGCCTCTTTCCCCTCCGCGGCTGCTCCCTGCTCAGGTTCGGACTGAGCCTTCGGCTCCTCTCCCCTCTCTCCAGGAAGCGAGACCTTCGCGGGCTCGGCCTCTGCAAGACAAGAAACCCAAAGCCAAAGATCAGGCCGTCGAGCGAGCCCGCTGAGGAAGAGGCAGGAACCCGCCGCGTCTGAGGAGGAATCCTCCCGCTCGCCCCTCCCTAGGGAAATTCGTTTCCAGGAACCCTGTGAACCGAGCGCCCAGCCTGCCACTGACCGTGAGCTTCTTCCCGATTCTCCTTGACCCCCAGCCTGAGGAAGCCCGCGACGGCCGCGTCGGTGTTGGCATCGGCATTGTGGCCACGCTGCGGCTGAGGCTTCATGTTCCGACCGCTGTCCAGGAGGCTGTGCCTTCAGCGGAGGCTGTCCTGGATCTCCCGAGACCCCGGCTCTGGACTCAGGGCTAGAAGCGGCGGCCCGCGATGTGGCACCGTTAGGCCTACTCTGGCGTCGGGTCAGGACTAGAGTCCGGATACACGCTCCCTGGGGGTTTATCATCGGTTGCTGGGGGTTGGGTCAGCTGAAGTGCGCATGCGGCAGGAGCTAGGCTGTCCTGGGGGCCGGGGCGGGGTGGGCAGGAGGTGCGGGGGCGGGGGAGACTCCAGGTGCGCACCACGGGGGGCGCTGGTAGGGAGCGTGAGTGAGAGCAGAACTCAGGCCCCCAAGTTGCAACTTAGCTGACCAAGGACTGCGCACTTGGTCTGGCGTCTTCCCAGACCAAGGGCCTGTGCCTGATTTGTGGACGGGAAGAGCAGGCCCTCACCCTAGCTCCGTAGACCTTGGAGAAACGTTTGGGGCCTATCTCCTGGCTCAGCCTGCCATATCCAGCAGCCAGAACTAAGGAGAAGCAATCAAACTAATACGTTCACCCCTTGGTGTCGCCAGGGACTGGTTCCGGGACACGCCGGTGATACCAAAATCTGCGCATGCTCAAGTCCCATAGCGGGCCCTCCGCATCTGCGGATGTGAAACCCACAGATGCGGAGGGCCGTCTGTTTGTTTACAGAAAAACAACAACAACAACAAAAAAAACAAAAAACAAAAAAACCCCCATGTATAAGTGGACCAGCTAGGCCTTTGCTTGCTCTGAGTTTTTGCAGTGAGGCTGAAGTCCGAGTCTGCCATACTCCAGTGGTCTCCAGGAGCAGGAGTACAGGGTTGGGTTTTCTGAGCAGGTGGGATGCTCAGATGCACTACGAAAACAAAACAAAACCCAGCCCACCCCCTTAAGAAAGGCCGTTAGCCTATTTTAGTAGCAAATCCACATCAAATTGCAAGTGTAGAAACCTGCACAGTGTTTAGAACACTCAAGAATGCTTATGGGGTACAGAGAGAGCCCCTTCCTTTTGTTTTTGCCTTTGTTGCAACTATGTATTGAGCTACATCTTTATAAACAGTTCCTATTCCTTCTGGCTGTAAATGCTCTATAGAGGTATACATGTCTCCTGTGGTGGACCCCTGTGGACATGGCTAAATTACCTGGTTTCTTGCAGCTGCCTCCCCCACCCCCTTATCTCGCCTCATTATGTTTTCTAGAAACCTTCCTGAGCCCTTGCTGAGGAATAAATAAATTTTACTTATTGTCAAATAAGAGAGAGCCAGGCCAGATTGCAGGCTCTATGATTTTTCCTTGAAGAAGTGTTTTACAGAGGCCCCAAGGCAACCCACTCCAGTACTCTTGCCTGGAAATTCCCATGGACGGATGAGCCTGGTAGGCTGCGGTCCATGGGGTCACTAAGAGTCGGGTACGAGTGAGCGACTTCACTATCACTTTTCACTTTCATGCATCGGAGAAGGAAATGGAAACCCACTCCAGTGTTCTTGCCTGGAGAATCCCAGGGAGGGAGGAGCCTAGTGGGCTGCCGTCTATGGGGTCGCACAGAGTCCGACACGACTGAAGCGACTTAACAGCATCAGCAAGACTTGTTAATATCCTAAATACTGAAAATAACTTCTAACAATGGGCCCTATACTTGAAAATGTACCTATCTTGTGTTATCTTACACAACCGTTTTTGCCCACCCCATTTGAGATCAGAATCCATATCATTTTTGTAGGCTCCTAAATGTATCATGGGACCGGGTCATCTCACCTACAGTGCCTAAGGCATAATGCCTTCTGCTTCATGTTTCTGGAGAGTGGGTAAGAAATTAACTAAAAAAGGGTTTGGTGACCAATTCTTTTTCAAAAAGATGGTAAGAGATGGCAATCTGATACCTCTTCCTGATTTTAACCAAGACGTTTCCTCCTCATGTTGGCCCGGATTGAGTTCATCAGGCCTCTGCCTCGCTTGGCTTGATAGCCTATGCACAATTTTGGCTTAATATTAGTTATCTCATGAGAGACCTATTAGAGTTTTCATCATGATTTGCATTAGACTGCCTGAGAATTCTATGACAGCTCAGGAAGTGTGTCCCTTCATAGCTCAGATTTCCACAGTGAATGTGTGTTTTCCCAACTGTAGTAACCCATGTGACCCTTGACAAACGTTGCCTTACTTTGGCATCAGGCATGGTAGTGTTTTTCTTTAAATTTTACTTAACTGCACACTTTTAAAACCTTAAATCCTGAATGGAGCCTCAAGTCATAACCACAAAACATGGTTTGATGTATTAGATTTATGGGAGTGAGGGGCCCTGGAGCCAGATTGTTGGCATCTAAATCCTGGCTGTGCTAACCATTTGCTAGCTGGCTAAACTGTTAGGTTTACTTATTCTCACTTAATCTTGGTCTCTACATCTGTAAAACGAGGATAGCAATAGGAACTACATCACCAGGGTATTGTGAGAATTAACTGAGATGATAAAGACAAAACGCTAGCAATGGCCATACTATGCTGTCCTACGTTTCTGACTTTAGTCAATTGTGTGGTTTATTTATTTATTCACAAAGGTCCATGAAAGAAGAGAGATGATGGTTATTCTCTGGAAGTTGGCAATGAGGACAGAGAGTTTTCTTGTCAACATGTCGCTGCCATGTTTTCGTCCCTATGTATGCTTCAGTCACTGAGGAAGGCTATCTTATATCTTATATCTGGGTATATCTTTCCTTTTCTCCTTTGCTTTTCGCTTCTCTTCTTTTCACAGCTATTTGTAAGGCCTCCTCAGACCTCAGCGATCAATGCAAAGAAAGAGAGGAAAACCATAGAATGGGAAAGACTAGAGATCTCTTCAAGAAAATTAGGATACCAAGGGAACATTTCATGCAAAGATGGGCTCAATAAAGGACAGAAATGGTATGGACCCAACAGAAGCAGAAGATTAGGAAGAGGTGGCAAGAATACACAGAAGAAATATACAAAAAAGATCTTCACGACACAGAAAATCACGATGGGGTGATCACTCACACTCAGCTAGAGCCAGACATCCTGGAATGTGAAGTCGAGTGGGCCTTAGGAAGCATCACTATGAACAGAGCTAGTGGAGGTGATGGAATTCCAGTTGAGCTATTTCAAATCCTGAGAGATGATGCTGTGAAAGTGCTGCACTCAATATGCCAGCAAATTCGGAAAACTCAGCAGTGGCCACAGGACTGGAAAAGGTCAGTTTTCATTCCAATCCCAAAGAAAGGCAATACCAAAGAATGCTCAAAGTACCACACAATTGCACTCATCTCACATGCTAGTAAAGTAATGCTCGAAATTCTCCAAGCCAGGCTTCAGCAATACGTGAACTTCCAGATGTTCAAGCTGGTTTTAGAAAAGGCGGAGGAACCAGGGATCAAATTGCCAACATCTGCTGGATCATCGAAAAAGCAAGAGACTTCCAGAAAAACATCTATTTCTGCTTTCTTGACTATGCCAAAGCCTTTGACTGTGTGGATCACAGTAAACTGTGGAAAATTCTGAAAGAGGTGGGAATACCAGACCACCTGACCTGCCTCTGGAGGAACCTGTATGCAGGTCAGGATGCAACAGTTAGAACTGGACATGGAACAACAGACAGGTTCCAAATAGGTAAAGGAGTACGTTAAGGCTGTATATTGTCACCCTGCTTATTTAACTTATATGCAGAGTACATCATGGGAAACACTGGGCTGGAAGAAGCACAAGCTGGAATCAAGATTGCCGAGAGAGATATCAACAACCTCAGATACGCAGATGACACCACCCTTATGGCAGAAAGTGAAGAAGAACTAAAGAGCCTCTTGATGAAAGTGAAAGAGGAGAGTGAAAAAGTTGGCTTAAAGCTCAACATTCAGAAAACTAAGATCATGGCATCCGGTCCCATCACTTCATGGCAAATAGATGGGGAAACAGTGGCTGACTTTATTTTTAGGGGCTCCAAAATCACTGCGGATGGTGATTGCAGCCATGAAATTAAAAGACGCTTGCTCCTTGGAAGGAAAGTTATCACCAACCTAGAAAGCATATTAAAAAGCAGAGACATTACTTTCCCAACAAAGGTCCGTCTAGTCAAGGCTATGGTTTTTCCAGTGGTCACGTATGGATGTGAGAGTTTGACTATAAAGAACGCTGAGGGCCGAAGAATTGATGCTTTTGAACTGTGGTGTTGGAGAAGACTCTTGCGAGTCCCTTGGACTGCAAGGAGATCCAAACAGTCCATCCTAAAGGAGATCAGTCCTAGGTGCTCATTGCAAGGACTGATGTTGAAGCTGAAACTCCAATACTTTGGCCACCTGATGCAAAGATCTGACTCACTGGAAAAAACCCTGATGCTGGGAAATATTGAGGGCAGGAGGAGAAGGGAGTGACAGAGGATGAGATAATTGGATGGCATCACCGACTCAATGGAAGTGAGTTTGAGCAAACTCCAGGAGATAGTGAAGGACTGGGAAGCCTGGCATGCTGCAGTCCAAGAGTCACAAATGGCTGGACACGACTTAGCAAGTGAACAGCAACAATAACCCTTAATAGAGAAGCTTTCACCCTTTCTGTGTTTGAAGTGGAAAATGGAGTATAAAGATTTCAGCCATTTAGGTCTAGTCACTTTCTCCCTCCCTGTTCCCCTTTCTGGTTTGTTTTCCCTTTGAGAACAAATAAGAAATTTAATGCAGTTGACCAAAGCAAGTTGGCCTGAGAAATGAGAGGAAGAATGGAATTTTGGAGAGGTTGGGGGAAAATGGCATCATAGTCAGAAAAAAATAGTATAGATAAGGAAAATCTCTTCTCAGTCATGAAGGAGGAGGGCTCAATGTAGCAACTCAGAGGCCCTAGTCTTTACCTTGACATGAGCATCAGGAAGTGTGCTATAGGACAGGGGTCCTGTAATTTTATATATAAATTCATAATACTTTTGTGCTCAAGGTTCTGGTCCATATTTAAATCCCTAACATGAATCAACGATGTAGCATCCCAAGCTAGCTGGAAATTTTCCAGAAAAACAGAAGCTTAAGCCTTTTAAAGATTTGGTAGTAATATGCCCTATATGTAGTTATCACCTCTATAATTTTTTCATTTCAAAAGGAAGTTGAGGAAATAGATTTTCTCTTCTTTTGAGTGATAGCTGTATTTGTAAAATTACAGTATACCAAGAGCAAGGAACCTGCTTGGGTTTTGGAGCTTTAATTCCAGCTCCATTTATTAACTGAATTTCTGCACCTACATTTTCTCATTTGTCAAAGGAGAATCTATTTTAAAGTAATCAGTGGGCATGATACTTCTGTTTGAACTAAAAAGAAATAATCAGAAGAGAAGAAGGATGGTATATAAGAGAGACAGACACCTTTCTGAGATCCTCAAATATTCCACATATATGGTCATTCACTCTGCTTGCTCTGGCGGCACTCATATGGAAAAAAAATATGGACTACTAGAGGTGAGGTTGAATGAATTGGAAATCCAGGAAGAGAACCCAGATGTTATTATACCATAGGCAGAGAGGTTCTTAAACATTCTTTGACCATAACCCACAGCAGCACTGCCTGAGGACTTGGTGTGGGAAGTGTACTGTACATAGTGCTCTGCAGAGTGGCACTCGGATTAGTTCTTTTAGGGGTTGTGGTCCTAACAAACTTTTTAAATGGTAGTGGAAGCAAACAGTAATCCAAATAATAAAAAAACTAAATACAAATAATAGATAACAGTAAATAGATGAAAGAATATGTAGTTAATTATTCTGGGAAGGAATAATAGCTCAAATTTATTGAGCACATACTATAGGCTAGGCACTGAGCTATACTGTTATCTTCCCAATCTCTTATATAGTTCGAAACAAGCCTTTTCAAGGATTCAAACTGACAGCAGTGGCTCTAAGCCAGCTCTTCTTTTTGTGTAGGTCCTTTAAAAGAAGCCCTTTGCTTTGTTATCTTATACGAGTCTAGGTACCAAGTACATGAGCAATAAATAAAGATTGGATTGGATCATCAGGGACCTTACCAAATACGAATCTCAACCAGAGATCCGTCAGATCATAGTAAAAGCAAAAGAGTTACAGAAAAACATCGACTTCTGTTTTATTGACTATGCTAAAGCCTTTGATTGTGTGGATCATAACAAACTGTGGAACATTCTTAAAGAGATGGGAATACCAGACCACCTTACCTGCCTTCTGAGAAATCTGTATGCAGGTCAAGAGGCAACAGTTAGAACCAGACATGGGACAATGAACTTGTTCCAAATTGGGAAAGAAGTACATCAATGGACATGAGTTTGAGTAAGCTCTGGGAGTTGGTGATGGACAGGGAGGCCTGGCATGCTGTGGTTCATGGGGTTGGAAAAAGTCGGACACAACTGAGTGACTGAACTGAACTGTACCTGCAAAGCATTAGTACTTTTCAAGAATTTTGTACTTCTGTCATCTTTCATAAATGACTGTGTGGCAGTAAAAAGAAAATAAAGATGAGTGAAATATTTGATGTCTTAATTACTGTCGAGAAATTTTTCTATACACCCCATTCCAATACTTAGCATTCTTAATTATATTTATCAGTCCTTCCCACTAGACCAGTACTGTCCCATAGAAATATAATGTAAGCCCCATATGCAATGTAGAATTCTCTAGTAGAGACACTTAAAATATAAAAAGAAACAGGTGAAGTTATGTTAGTATATTTTATTAAATTGTGTCCAAATTATTATTTTGACATGTCATCAGTATACAAAGTTAGTAATGAAGTATATGACATTTCTAACTAAATCTTCAAAATCTGTTATGTACTTTTATACTCATAGCACATCTCAATTCAGACTAGCCACATTTCAGTTGGTTAGTAGTGACACGTATATAGTGGCTACCATACTCACCAATGGACTTCTTAAATATCCTTGAAATTTACTGTGTAGGAACTTAGAAAACCCTTGTATCCCCAACCCCAGCTCAGAGCCTAGCACATAATTAAATGAATAAAATACATTCTTATGTTATTACTAATTGCCTTATCAAGTATAATAAGATCCATTTTAGGTATTATGGAAAGGAACAAAAATGAAGAGGAAAGGACAGGAATAAATATTTTATATATGTGTATGTGTCTCCTCTATATAAAATATTTATTCCTGTCCTTTCCTCTTCATTTTTGTTCCTTTCCATAATACCTAAAATGGATCTTATTATACTTGATAAGGCAATTAGTAATAACATAAGAATGTATTTTATTCATTTATTTAATTATGTGCTAGGCTCTGAGCTGGGATTGGGGATACAAGGGTTTTCTAAGCTCGGAGAAGGCAATGGCACTCCACTCCAGTACTCTTGCTTGGAAAATCACATGGACCGAGGAGCCTGTTAGGCTGAAGTCCATGGGGTCACTAAGAGTCAGACACGACTGAGCAACTTCACTTTCACTTTTCACTTTTATGCATTGGAGAAGGAAATGGCAACCCACTCCAGTGTTCTTGCCTGGAGAATCCCAGGGACAGGGGAGCCCGGTGGGCTGCTGTCTATGGGGTCGCACAGAGTCGGACATGACCGAAGTGACTTAGCATAGCATATGTGTCTCCTCTAAGGTCTTGGGAGGGCAGTGAGATGGCCACCGTTACCCTGTTTCTACCATTTTGGAATCTAAAATGGCAGATAGAAGAAATTCTTCTGAAATTTTCTCCTTTGGTTATGTACAATATGTTCTTGTAGTTTTTTTTTAACCTCTACTACATAATAGGAGAAGGAAATGGCAACCCACTCCAGTATTCTTGCCTGGAGAATCCCAGGGACAGAGGAGCCTGGTGGGCTGCCGTCTATAGGGTAGCACAGAGTCGGACATGACTGAAGCGACTTAGCATGCATGCATGCATGCATTGGAGAAGGAAATGACAACCCACTCCAGTATTCTTGCCTGGAGAATCCCAGGGACAGAGGAGCCTGGTGCTCTGTGGGGTCGCACAGAGTCAGACACAACTGACGTGACTTAGCAGCAGCAGCAGCAGCTACATAATAGGGGCATTTGAAGACAGCATCCCTTTCTGGTTCATCTTCTTATCCCCTACTATGTGAACAACAGAATACTCACTCCATGAAGATTTGTGCCATTCTTTAGAGTAGGTTTCCTCAGGTCTGCCTTTTCCCTTAGAGTTTATTGACTATAACTATGTGGAATCTGCCTGCTGCTGGCATAGTTCTCAAAGGTGGTTAGCTTCCTTAAGATAACATAGTGCCAAAAATGCAATTTTCATGAAAAGCATATGTAAATAAAAAGTGCCAGAGGAGGTTTTTGGGAAACTGTATGGAACAGAAAGGCAAAGTCACTAAAGCCACGTATTCATTTTTGTTGGGTCTGTACTATTCTTGGAAATAAGATGATTAGAAAATATTTTGTGTTCTCCTTTACGTTAATGTCTCTGAACTAAATGTATTTTTACATGAAGAGTGAGGACAAGTATAAATAGAATCCTTAAATACAGTGATTTACTCTCTTGTCTCCAAGTTAGTAAAAATTCCTTTCTTGGTTTGTGTGTTTACTTGCTTATTGCCTTTCACTCCCACCAAACTGTAGTGCCCATAAAAATGAGTGATCATATCTTTCTTATTAATCAGTGTGTACCCAAATGGCAATCCACTCCAGTACTCTTGCCTGGAACCATTCAACTGTAGCTATCTTAGCATTACAAAGGTCGGGCATGGACTGAATTACTGTGATAAAGAATGGTTTGCCTTGGGAATGGACAGTAGCTCATTCTGTTGATTTTTGAGATTTAATCCACGTACTTCCTTTCGGACTCCTTTGTTGACTGTGATGGCTACTCCTTTTCTTTTAAGGGGTTCCTGCCCACAGTAGTAGATATAATGGTCATCCAAGCTAAATTCACCCATTCCAGTCCACCTTAGTTCACTGATTCCTAAAATGTCGACATTCCTAAAACGTCATGTATTCTGCTGCTTTTGGATGGGATGCTCTATCAGTCCATTAAGTGTAATATGTCATTTGAGGTCAGTGTTTCTTATTGATTTTCTGTCTGGATGATCTGTCCGGTGATGTAAGTGGGGGTGTCACAGTCCTGAATACCATGTTTACTGTCAGTTTCTCCTTTATGTTTGTTAGTACCTACTGTACTCAACATAGGTGCTCTTATGTTGGGTGCCTATATATTTACAGTTGTTACATCTTCTTGAGTTGATTCTATGTTCGTTATGTAATGTCTCTCTCTTGTTATGGTCTCTGTTTGAAAGACTAGTTTATCTGATACAAGTGTTGCTACCCCAGCTTTCTTTTGATTTACATTTGCATGGGATACCTTTTCCATCCTCTCACTTTTTGTCTGAGTATTTAGATGTGAAGGGAGACTCCTGTAGGCAGTGTGTATGTGGGATTTGTTTCTGTGTCCAGTCAGCCAGTCTGTGTGTTTTAATTGAAGCATTTATTCCATGTATATTTAAAGTAATTATTGATAGGTATATATTTTCTGCCATTTTGTTAATTCTTTTCTTTTTGTTCTTTTCTTCTTCTTTGCTCTCTTCCTTTGTGATTTGATGGCTTTCTTTAGTGTAATGTTTGGATTCCTTTCTCTTTTGTTGTATGTGTGTCCATTATAGATTTTTGGTTTGTGGTTACCATGAGGTTTATATAGCTAGTGTATTCGGTTATGCTTACATATACATATGTTTGTATATGTATTCTCTTTCCACATTCTTTTCCATTACAGTTTATTATAAGATACTGAATAACCTTCCCTGTGCTATGCGGTAAATCCTTCTTGTTTATCTATTTTATGTATGGTTGTGTGCATCTGTTAATCCCATACTCCCAATTATTCTCTCTCCTCAGTAACCATAAATTTGTTTTCTACCTCTGTGAGTTCTGTTTCTGTTTTGTAAAAGAGTTCATTTTACTGTTTTTTGATTCTGAACGTAAGAGGTATCTTATAATGTTTGTCGTTGTTGGAATTAATTCACTTTGTCTAACACTATCCAGGTGCACCCACATGGTCACAAATGGCAGAATTTCCTTCTTTTTATGGCTGAGTAATATTCCATTGTATATACATACCACATCTTTATCCATTCATCTGTTGATGAACACTTAGAGTGCTTCCATGTTTTAGCTGTTGTAAACAGTGCCACTATGAACATCGGTGTATGTGTATCTTTTTAATTAGAATTTTGCTCTTTTCTAGATATATGCCCAGATGTGGGAAGAGCAGTGTTGAGAATCTTTTCATGTGCTTGATGGCCATCTATATGACTTCTATGAAAAAATGTCTGGGCATAATTTCAAACTACAGAAATAGCTCATACAACTTAATAACAACAGCAACAAAAACCCAACCCAATCAAAAAAGGGGCAGAAGACCAAAACAGAGATTTCTCCAAAGAAGACACGTCTGTGTGTGCGCACATTTGTGTCCAACTCTTTGTGACCACATGGATTCTTGTCCTGGGGCTACAGTCCCATACATTCACAATGAGTTGGACACGATAGAGCACATATGTGCCCACACACGCACACATGTCTTCTTTGGAGAAATGTCTATTTAGGTCTTCTCATTTTTTTGATTGGGTTGTTTTTGTTGTTGTTATTGAGTTGTATGAGCTGTTTGCATATTTTGAAAATTAGCTCATGCCGATTGCATCATTCATGAATACTTTGTTCTATTTTGTAAACCTGTGGACTTTCGTTTTCTTTATGGCTTCCTTTGCTGTGTAAAAGCGTATAACTTTACTTTTTATTCTTTTTTATTTGTGTTAATAGCCTTTTATTTTTTTGTTTAGACAAGTTCTTTTAACATTTCTTGTAAAGCATGTGTTGTGCTGTTGAACACTTAACTTTTACTTGTCTCTAAAAGTCTTTATCTCTTCTTCAACTCTGAATGATAGCTTTTCCAGGTAGAGTATTCTTTGCTGTAGATTTCCCCCTTTGGTCACATTAAATACACTCTGTCACTTCCTCTGGTCATCAGAGCTATATGCTCCAGGAGTGCTTTCTATATGGGCTGCATGAGCCCTTCCATTGTGGTGGGCTGAGTACCATGGGTGGACCCCTGGTCTGGTGGTTACCAGGCATTGCCTAGTGCATAGGCTGCTGGCCCACCGGTGTTTGGGGCTGGGTCCTGGGACCTCTGGTGGGCAAGCGTGGTTCTTGGGTGACTGGGGACTCAGAAGCTCCTATGGCAAATGACTTGTTGCTGAGTGAGGCTGTGACCCTGCCTGGCTAGCGGCTTGGTTTGGGGTGTGCCAGGATTAGTGCCAATAGACTGGGGGGAGGGCTGGGTCACAATACTAATAATCTAGAGGGAGGATTTCAAACTGGCCCTTGCCAGCAGCAGAGTGCTCACGGTCCAACAAACACCTTAAAATGGCTGCTGCCAGCATCTGTGTCCCCAGGGTAAGCTGTAGTTGTTTCTTGCCTCTTCAGGAGATTCTCCAGATCAACAGGTAGGTCTGATCGAGGCTCCTTTCAAATCACTGCTTCTGCCCTGGGTCCCGGAGCATGTGACATTTGGGGTTCACCCTTTCAGACTGGAGTCTCAGTTTCTCACAGCTCCTGGATCTCCTGAAAGGAAGCCCTGCTGGCCTTCAAAGCCAAATGTTCCGAGGGCTTATCTTCCCAGCTCAGGACCCCAGGCTAGGAAATCTAGTGTGCTCAGACACCGTGCTTTTTGTGGTGAATCTCTTCAATTATAATTAAGTAAGTAAGTAAGTGACATCGCTCAGTCGTGTCCGACTCTTTGGGACCCTGTGGACTGTAGCCTACCAGGCTTCTCCGTCCATGGGATTCTCCAGGCAAGAATACTGGAGTGGGTTGCCATTGACTTCTATCCTCCTGTATACTGGTTGCCTGGTGGCTCAGATGGTTAAGAATCCACCTGCAATGCAGGAGACCTGGGTTTGACTCCTGGGTTGGGAAGATCCCCTGGAGGAGGGCTTGGCAATCCAATCCAGTTTTCTTGCCTGGAGAATCCCCATGGACAGAGGAGCCTGGTGGGATCCAGTCCATGGCGTCCCAAAGAGTGGGACACAGCTGAGCGACTAAGCCCAGGACATACGGGTTGCCGACCTGTGGGTGTGAGTCTTGACTATACCCCTTCTCCACCCTTCCTGTCCATCTTATTGTGTCTCCTTCTTCATATCTGTAGTTGTGGAAGATCTTGTCTGCTCATCTTTCAGGTCATTCTCATCAATAACTTCTCTGTATATAGTTGTAATTTTGGTGTGCCCAAGGGAGGAAGTAAGCTCAGAGTTTTCTTATGCTGTTATCTTGGCTACTCTCTGAGTAAATATCTTAAATAGTGAGAAATGTACAACATACATTTCATTTCATGCATAATGTCAAGTGCTGAATATTTGTAATTCTTCCCCCTCAGACAGGAGCTTGCAAGACGCATGGGAGTGACTGAAGATAGAATGCAGGTGAGTAAACTGGAAAAAAGCAGTTTGGCGTAACAGCCATTCTAAAACCCACTTTGGGAACTGGATACCTTGTCCTGGACATTCTCAGATTGGTTTGTTTTTGTAGCCTTCACTATGTTTGGAAAGTAAGATTGGAACTTCTGGACTTTGGGGCCAGAATAGATACCTCTTCAGTAAAGTAAACTCTTTCTAACACTGATATCCTTTAGGGGGCAATTCTCTGTGGACTCATGTTGGGACTGAGTCTGACTTGGGAATTATTCAAATTAATGCACCAAATAGCTGGGTTTTAAGGGGGTCCACCCCTTGAGTGGCAACTCACTCCAATATTCTTGCCTGGAGAGTCCCCATGGACAGAGGGCCCTGGTGGGCTACAGTCCATGGGGTCACAAAGGGTCAGACACGACTGAGCGAGTAAGCATGCAAGGGGGTCCATGTATAGTAAATTTTTTAAAATATTTAAGCCAGGCATCAGCTCTTTCTGCAAGGAGTGAATTTTCAAATATTTAGGCATTTCGATAAGGGAATAATTCACCTCAGGACGCAACATATGAGCAACAAACGTACGTTTAGTTTAGCTGAGACTGATGGGGAGGGGCATGATTTAAAATTCCAAGTGCCGGATCCTCCTGCTGTTGTTTTTGTGTGTTTGGTAGAGCAACGCAGGAGACACAAGAGACGTGGGGTCCATCCCTATTTTAGGAAGACCTCCTGGAGTAGGAAATGGCAACCTGCTTCAGTATTCTTGCCTGGAAAATACCGTGGACAGAGGAGCCTGGCAGGCTCTGTGGGGTTGCAAAGAGTCAGACACAACTGAGCACACACATACTCACACTCACAACAGTGTAGAGTTTCAGCTGTAAATTTTAATTTTCTCAAATTGTTTGAAGTGCAGCCTGAAAACATTGCTAACATAGAAGGTTGTGCATTATGTTGGAGATGAAGGAAAGGTTTGCAACCCTTAGGAATTTGTTGAAATATGTATTATATATATATATATATTTATATATTTTAAGTTGAGTCTTTGAAAATTGGGCATTATTACTATATTTATTGGAGATACTGCATATATGTAACATTATGAAACTACCAGATGTATGAGTGAATATTATTTTGAGCAATTTCTAATGTGTAAGGATTTTTTTCTGCCCTTTTCATACTGTTTTCAGGGATTGGTTTTGAAGAATTTCTCCCTGATGGCCCATGGTCCATGGCTCTCAGCCAGTAGTTTACTTGTGTTAATTTGAAGTACTTGCCCATTTACTTGGTACCTCCAGGCACAGAAACTGAATATTTGTTCTTTGAACAGAGTAAGTTGTATCAAGGGAATATTTTTTCAAAGTAGAAAATTAAGAAAGGAAGGAAGAAAAATCAGGAAGGTTTTATTATTCGCTTTGCTGCCGAGCCCCTGTGTGAGGGCAGTGAAGGATGCGGGCTGCAGACCTGGTCGGGGTGGGGGTGGGGGTGGGGATGTGGGTGGGGGTGGGGGTGGGAGTCTGCAAAGCAAGGCTGGGAGCCTAAGGCCAGGGGCTGGGCTCACAGTCAGGTCTGGCCAGGGCTTGGGAGGCCCCGTCCTCTGCTCTCTCATGAAGGCAAAGCAAGCTCACTGGGAGAGAAAACCTGGTGACATGCTTCTCCGGGGTTTACATAGTGGTCTCTTAATGGAGTTCTGAAGGGGAACAGGACCCACAGGAAACAAATAAGGGAAAAGAGAGAATGTTCCCATCTATTTCCAAATTCTATGGCACGAACTTCCCAAAGAAATATTTAATGCACACCTCCCCTTGTTTTCACATACAGCAAGAGTTACTCTATGAAAGCAATACAGGGAATATGGAAGTAGTAGCCGCCAGCACTTCAGTTAGCCAGTTTTGCATTTTGTTTATCTTTATGCAGATTTGATCCCTGGTACACTCTATCCCCCCACCTCCAAAGTGAGCTTTATTAATGTGGCTCCTTAAGACTACCTATTCATGCATCAGAAGGGCCCAGATACTAAGATGGGAGAGGAAAAATGAGGCGATAGAGAGAGGAGGCCTTTGGTTTCATGTAAAACTTGCAGAGTGAAAACATCCAAAAACATTAAATATGATGTAATTCCAACAAGTGGGATGCTGAGGGAGCAGTGGCACCCACAGCACAGGTTTTTCTTTCAGTTGTTGAAAGTTGGCTCATATTTCGGAAGGAGCCATTTGGTGAATCCTGACCTACGTGTTTATCAATTCTCTTCCTAATGTGCAGGTTGCATGCTCTTGCCTTAATCCTGAGGGAACAATGAGGCTCTCCTGGTTGAGAGGCAGCACCTAGAGAGCAGGGCTGTGCTGGGCACGAGAGACTCTGGTCCAAGGTCCTGCAGCCGCACCCAGAGCAGAGGGAGCTGACTGGGTCCTGAGCCTGGGCAAATTTGGAGGGCGGGGCAGGGTGGAGAGTGCAGAGCTGAGAAAGGCAACAGTGGTTGCGTCCTCTCCGCCATCTCTTGGCCGGCCGAGATTTTAAGAATGTTAGTCACTTTGGGCCGACTTTGTTTCACGGACAGAGGAGCCTGGCAGGCTGCAGTCCATAGGGTCGCCCAGAGTCGGACGGACTGAAGCCACTAAGCAGCAGCAGTCTAAACCTCTGTGATCTGCAGTCTGGTACTGAGGCTGTGTCCAGGGCTTGCACTCCACTGGTGTCAGCAGACGAGCCACAGAGTCCCTGGGCCCCCACGACCAAACCTCACTGGCAACACCAGCTCCGTCTCTATAACCGTCGCAGCAGTCCCTGAGGACAGCTTTTATTTACAAACCCAGCCCATGCCTATTGATTATTTACTGTGCACCAAAGATGGGTCATTCAAAATGGGTCCCGTTCCTCTCAGTATGATTTTAAAAGGCACCCACTTTATCATGTGCTCAACTTCCCCCATCACGAAGGTGCGCCTGCCTAGTGAGTGGCGTTAGTGGCACGAATAGTAATAGGTGGGAGGAGAGACAAGGCGAGAAGCCAGTCCAGAGCCAGGCACATCATCAGTGCTCACTTGCTGGGGGTGGGGGTAGGGGGGCTGATGGGACGGCCTTTAAGTAAATGTCCTAAAAAATTTTAACCAGAAGGAAATAGCTTCTTCTCCTGGTGTAGTTTCCCATCTTCAAGTCACCAAGATTTCCCTGCTCCGTTTTTTCCTGTCTGACATTAACTGGTCCATGTACTAACCCAGCCCCCTTTTTCTCTCTGACTGGAGGTGTGGTTTAATCATAGAAGGGCCAAGTGGAGGAAATATCAGAGAGCACTGAGGTTCAGAGATGCGCCGCCCCTGCTCCCGGCCCACCGTGTGGTCAGCAACAGGGGTGGACCCTGCAACACCGTCCTCGTTCAGGAGCCGGATTGGGTCTGGGTCCCTCTGGAGCCGATGCCCCTGGACGTGATGCCCTTGCCGCCCGTGCCCCCCTTGATGCCACCCGTGCCACCCTTGATGCCCATGCTGCCCTTACCCCTCTGTTTCTGCCTCCTCTGCCCTGGATTCTACCAGCCTCCATTCACTCCGGCTGCCCTCACGGCCTTGCCTGGTCCCCTACCACCGGTGGCCTTTCTGTAGCCCCGTTTCCTCTGAATGGTCTCCATGACAGCTTTGTCGAAAGTGCCTTTGAGCCAGATTGAAGTTCCGATACCTCAGCATCAAGCACACAGGGCCCGCCAAGTGCCTGCCATGTGTCTTACATACACATGCTGAGTCACTGACCCACTATTTTAGGGCCCGTTTTCTGTGTTTTCAATAAAGTAGTGAATTCTCTGCATATTTGTTCTGTGTGTCACATGGGGTTAGTGCATCTGATGGAAACTGCTGCTCCACAGTCACCATCAGTAAGCCACACACATCTCTGAAGTTTCCCACGTGCCCAGGAGGGGTGTACCGAGACCCATCCATTCGCTTCCACCCTCATCTCCAACACCCGTCCTTCCCCCACCCTGCACCACTGGGACCACCTAGATGTGCAAGACGGGTCGCTTGAGTCTCCAAGGAAGGAGAGTGTGTTCCCAGAGGCAAGGACCCCAAGGGCCACTTTTACAGGGGCTGCTCATAGGGCTTTATGGAGGAGAGGGAGCTGGGTGTTCATCTGGTTCTCTCCCAGTTCTGTTCACCACCTTCCCTTTTGCAGAGGATATGCGGGGTGGGGTGGGGGCGCAGATGGAAACCACTCCAGCAGCAGGGGGAGTTCCTGGCTCTGTAGAGGAAATGCAAGAGGAAACTCTGTCTAGGCCAGTGTGAGACATTTCCCCTCTCCCAGAGGTGGAAAACTTAGCCTCTCCCCAGCTCAGAGTTGATCATGTGGCCTTCAGATATATTTTGTCACCTTCAACATCCTGGGGAGAACCTGGGTTCCAGCTAATTTAATACTGCAAAGAAGGCTCTTGGTTGAGTGCTGCCTCAAGCCAGGAGGGGTGGTCCCTGAGCACTGATGCAGGATAATCACATTATTTAAGAGAAGCAGGAAGACCTTGCCTTTCTTCTTCAAATGGAATTCCCAGGTAGAAACCACCCAGGAAAGGGTATGTGAGGAGAAGGAGCAGGCCATCAGCCAAGTTGGGGGTTGGGGTTGTAGCTGGGGGTTGGGGTGGGGGAGGGGATCATTTGCTGGCAGAGGAAGAGAGTCTTCTCCAGTTGCCTATCCCAGAGGAAGGAGGGACTAAAGAATGGGGAGGGGGAGTGTCCAGGCCCAGAACCTTATGGAACTGGCTCTCTCCAGCCCTTGGCCATGCCAATTTGCCCAAAGAAAACCGCATTAAACTCTGGATTTAAAAATAACAGCATTGGGACTTCTCTGGTGGTTCAGTGGCTGGGACTCTGCAGTCCCAATGCTGGAGGCCCGGGTTGGAACACTGGTCAAGGAGCTGGATGCCACACCCAGCAACTAAGAGTTCACATGCTGCAACTAAAGAGCCCCCACACTGCAATGAAATGGAAGATCTCTCCTGCCACAGCAAAGACCCAGCGCGGAAAAATAAATAAGTAGAATATTTTAAACAGATTATTTCTTCTCTTCAAACAAATAAGAACATTGTGATGGTATCATGGTTTTGTACATATATCCTGCTACTGCTACTGCTGCTAAGACTCTTCAGTCATGTCCGAAACTGTGTGACCCCATAGACGGCAGCCCACCAGGCTCCCCCGTCCCTGGGATTTTCCAGGCAAGAACACTGGAGTGGGTTGCCATTTCCTTCTCCAATGCACGAAAGTGAAAAGTGAAAGTGAAGTCACTCAGTCGTGTCCGACTTTTAGCAACCCCTTGGACTGCAGCCTACCAGGCTCCATGGGATTTTCCAGGCAAGAGTTGGAGTGGGGTGCCATTGTCTTCTCCAGTATATATGTCCAAACTTGTCAAAATATATACATTAAATATGTGCGTTTTTGTATGTTACGTAGCAAGTTGAAATAAATACATAAAACAACAAAGTTTTTGGTAGGTCAGTAAGTTTGGTAAGCTCTGGCACATTAGTCACATATAATAACTTAATCCTTCAAAGAGTGACCCACTTGTTCATTTGGTCATTGTGTCTTGACTTTTGGTAAAAGGATGGCTTTTGATGAATTGACTTGGAGCCAAATCCAAGACGTCCAAGGCCAAGCCAATGAGGCAGGGTGTTTGTTTATGGAAAGGTCCTATTTAGAACCCCCTCGTGGAGCCCCGTGCTCCAACATGAGAAGGAAAAGGCTGGGATTTTATCCTCACATATGAGTGAGAGAAATCATTCTTGATCCTCTCTCCTAAGGGCCTTTCCCAGGTGGTGCTAGGGGTAAAGAACTCTCCCAGAGACACAAGAGACTGGGGTTCCATCCCTGGCTCAGGAAGATGCCCTGGAGGAACGCATGGCAACCCACTCCAATATTCTTGCCTGGAGAATCCCATGGACAGAGGAACCTGCTGGGCTACAGTCCATGGCGTCACAGAGAGTTGGACACGACTGAATCGACTTAGCACAGCAGCACGCCCTGTCCTTTCCTAGTTCCTTTTCTCCCTTTACCTTCCTGATGAGAGGCTATTTGGCAGAATGGGTGTGAAAGGTCAAGAGCATGGTCAAGTTTGGGGTCTGGGTGATGAATGGGGAGAACCACTGCCGATGACTTTTGAGGAGCCCTCTCTTACTAACCCTCAATACCTTAGTGAAGGCATGATGCATACAGAGAGGAACATGGAACCATATATTACCATATGTAAAGTAGATAGTCATTGGGAATTTGCTGTATGACTCAGGGAACTCAAACAGGGGCATTGTAACCACCTAGAGGGGTGGGATGGGGAGGGAAGTGGGAAGGAGATTCAAGAGGGAGGGGACATATGTACACCTATGGCTGATTCATGTTGATGTTGGGCAGAAACCAACAGAATCCTGTAAAACAATTATCCTTCAATGAAAAATAAATAAATACCTGAGTGGCCATCCAACCTGCAAGCAGCTGCAGCAGAAGCCTCAGAAGGAGTTTATGACTCCCTGTTTCCTAGGGTTTTCAGATGGAAAGTTTGAGTGCTGCTATGGCAACAGCTGAGCTATTTCAAATCCTGAAGATGATGCTGTGAAAGTGCTGCACTGAATGCACCCGCAAATTAGGAAAACTCAGCAGTGGCCACAGGACTGGAACAGGTCAGTTTTCATTCCAATCTCAAAGAAAGGCAATGCAAAAGAGTGTTCCAACTACCACTCAGTTGCACTCATCTCACATGCTAGCAATGTTATTTCTCAAAATTCCCCAAGTTAGGCTTCAACCGTATGTGAACTGAGAACCTCCAGATGTTCACGCTGGATTTAGAAAAGGCAGAGGAACTAGAGATCAAATTGCCGACATCCGTGGGATCATAGAAAAAGCAAGCGGATTCCAGACAAACATCTACTTCTGCTTTATTGACTATGCCAAAGCCTTTGACTGTGTGGATCACATCAAACTGTGGGAAATTCTTCGAGAGATGGGAATATCAGACCACCTTACCTGCTTCCTGAGACATCTGTAGGCAGATTAAGAAGCAACAGTTAGAACCAGACATGGAACAATAAACTGGTTCCAAATTGGGAAACGAGTAGATTGTCACCCTGTTTATTTCACTTATATGCAGAGTACATCCTGCGAAATGCCAGGCTGGATGAATCACAAGCTGGAATCAAGATTGCCAGGAGAAATATCAATAACCTCAAATATGCAGATGACCACCCCTATGGCTGAAAGTGAAGAGAACTAAAGACCACTTGATGAAAGTCAAAGAGGAGAGTGAAAAAGCTGGCTTAAAACTCAACAATCAAAAAAGGAAGAGCATGCCATCACTTCATGGCACATAGATGGGGAAACAATGGAAACAGTAACAAACTTATCTTTTGGGGCTCCAAAACCACTGCAGATAGTAACTTCAGCCATGAAATTAAAAGACGCTTCCTCCTTGGAAGAAAAGCGCTGACCAACCTAGACAGCATATTAAAAAGCAGAGACATTACTTTGCTGCCAAACCTATCTAGTCAAAGCTCTGGTTTTTCCAGTAGTCATATGTGGATGTGACAGTTGGCCTGTGAAGAAAGCTGAGTACTGAAGAATTGATGCTTTTGAACTGTGATGTTGGAGAAGACTCTTGAGAATCCCTTGGACAGCAAAGAGGTCAAACCAGTCAATCTTAAAGGAAATCAGTCCTCAATATTCATTGGAAGGACTGATGCTGAAGCTGAAGCTCCAATACTTTGGCCACCCGATGGGAAGAATTGACTCATTGGAAAGACCCTGATGCTGGGAAAGATTGAAGGCAGGAGGAGAAGGGGACATCACCGACTTGATGGACATGAATTTGAGCAAGCCCCAGGAGTTCTTGATGGACAGGGAAGCCCGGTTACGGCAGTCCGTGAATTGCAACGAGTCCGACTCCACTGAGCAATAAACAGAACTGATGGCAACAGCAATATCAATCAATGGGAAGTAAAACTCCTCTGCTTCAGTTCATTCAAGGAGGGAAATTGGAGACAGCTGAGGGAAGGAGGGTGTCGTCAGTTACAGAAACTTACCTGACCTCAGTAACAGGAAGTCTCTAGAGTTGCCTTGGTCAGTTTCATCCCAGCAAGAGGTTGGTTTGCAGGGTTGTGCCACAAGGAATTACAATGATAAACGTCGCAGCTGGTATGTACTGTGTTCTTATGTGCCAGTCACTGGGTTTAGGTCTCAGTATTTATCTAGACGTTTACTTCTCAAAGCACATATTAGTACTTTCACATTAAA